>NC_057800.1:693087902-693152328 GCF_018294505.1 Triticum aestivum
AACATGTTGGAAATTGATGACGTCACTTTGAATGCTGCATAGTAAACACAAAAGAAGTCCAGAGTTCAAATATGTTTAAAAAACATTAAAGTGGCCGTGTAACAGATGAGTTCTCATCCGAAACCCTGATACTCCGAAAGAGTATGTCCAGTTTGTACACGAAGTGCGTCTAGTTTTTGCCGTGACCCTCTCTACTCTTTCGCGCATGCTATGCGGGTGATATGATGATACCATGTCAAGTTTCAACATTTTCAGGATTAATTTTGTAGTGATTTTCAATTTCACGGTCATTTAGCTCTCAACAATTAGGTAAATGACCGAAAAACAACAAATGATGTCAGAACATGTTGGAAATTTATGACGTCGCTTTGAATGCTGCATACTGAACATAAAAGAAGTCCAGAGTTCAAATAAGTTATTAAAAATAAAAAAGAGGTGCAATGCTGGTTAATTTGCTTCAAGCCATTCGGAATAGTGTAGACTGCACTGCACATAGCTCAGTGCAATCTATGCTATTCCGCAAGGCTTGAAGCTAATCAACATGTAGGTGAGCATTGCAACTCTTCGTCATTGTCTGTGCACTCACGGCTTATAAACCGCTCATACTGCCTCTCTCTTGGCGAGGTGGGACTAAAAATCAGCTTACAAAGAAACTCTAGTACCGGTTCATGGCATGAACCGGTACTAAAGGTCTTCGTGGGGGCCCCAGACTGACCATAGCCTGACACAGCCTCATTAGTACCGGTTCGTGGCATGAACCGGTACTAAAGGTTACCCACGAACCGGTACTAATGATGCCCGCCCGCCTAGCCGTTGGAACCGACACTAATGGTCACATTAGTGCCGTCTCAAATTCAAACCGGCACTAATGTGCTTCACATTTGACCCTTTTTCTACTAGTGGAGGCAAGCCTCGACGACGACGAATTCGCCGTGCCAGAGGATCCCGTCGAACAAGAGCGTTTTCAACGCAGGCTTATGGCCACGGCAAGAAGCCTCAAGAAAAAACAGCAACAGCTTAAAGCTGATCAAGATCGGCTAGTCGATAGATGGACTGAAGTCCTTGCGGCCGAAGAGCATAAACCCGGACGCCCCTCCAAGTGCTACCCGAAGCGCAGGTTGCTACCCCGATTAGAGGAGGAAGCACTTGACGCAGCCGACAGGCCACCTCGTGGCCGCGATAGAGAGGCCTCATGGCCCTCCACCCAAGCCGCACCCCGTACCAAGGCACGGGAATATGCGCCGGACTTACGAGACATGTTGGAGGACAAGGCAAGGCAAACAAGATCGATCTACGGATCGCCTAGGCACCCCACGGCTCGAGACGACAACCGTCACGCCGGCCACAAATTCGGCAGGGCCGAACACAGTAGACAAAGCTCATTGGAGCTACGTCATGATATCGCCCAATACAGAGGCTCCGCACACCCATTGTGCTTCACAGACGAAATAATGGATCATCAAATCCCCGAGGGTTTCAAACCCGTAAACATCGAATCATATGATGGCTCAACAGATCCCGTGGTATGGATCGAGGATTATCTCCTTCATATCCACATGGCCCGCAGTGATGATTTTCACGCCATCAAATACCTCCCACTCAAGCTTAAAGGACCAGCCTGGCAGTGGCTTAACAGCCTGCCAACAGGGTCAATCAGCTGTTGGGAGGACCTGGAAGCCGCATTCCTCGATAATTTTCAGGGCACTTATGTGCGACCCCCAGACGCTGACGACCTAAGCCACCTAATTCAGCAGCCAGACGAATCGGCCAGGCAATTCTGGACACGGTTCCTAACAAAGAAAAATCAAATACTCGACTGTCCAGACGCAGAGGCCTTAGCAGCCTTCAAACATAATATCCGTGACGAGTGGCTTGCCCGGCACCTAGGACAGAAGAAGCCGAAATCTATGGCAGCATTCACGGCACTCATGACCCACTTTTGCGCAGGAGAAGACAGCTGGCTTGCTCATAGCAACAATATGACCAAGAACCCTAGTCGTTCGGACACCAGGGACATTAGTGGCAGGTCGCGTCGCAACCAACAGAAGCGCCGCATCAACGGTGACAATGCTAAGGATATGACAGTTAATGCCGGATTCAGAGGCTCTAAATCCGGTCAGCGGAAAAATCATTCAAAAGGAATCCCAGGGGCCCGTCCAGCTTGGACCGAATACTCGACCGCTTGTGCCAAATATATGGCACCCCCGAAAAGCCGGCCAATCACACCAACAAGGACTGTTGGGTGTTCAAGCAGGCAGGCAGATTAAGCGCCGACAATGAAGACAAGGGGTTGCATAGCGACGACGACGAGGAGCCCCGACCGCCGAACAACAATGGACAGAAGGGTTTTCCCCCACAAGTGCGGACAGTGAACATGATATACGCCACCCATGTCCCCAAGAGGGAGCGGAAGCGCGCGTTAAGGGACGTATACGCGGTAGAGCCAGTCGCCCCAAAGTTCAACCCATGGTCCTCCTGCCCGATCACCTTTGATCGAAGAGACCATCCCACTAGCATCCGTCATGGCGGATTCGCCATATTGGTTCTCGACCCAATTATTAACGGATTTCATCTCACTAGAGTCCTTATGGACGGCGGCCGTAGCCTGAACCTGCTTTACCAGGATACAGTGCGGAAAATGGGCATAGATCCCTCGAGGATTAAGCCCACCAAAACGACCTTTAAATGCGTAATACCAGGTGTAGAGGCCAGCTGTACAGGCTCAGTCACACTTGAAGTGGTCTTCGGATCTCCGGATAATTTACGAAGCGAGGAGTTAATCTTCGACATAGTCCCGTTCCGCAGTGGCTACCATGCACTGCTCGGGCGAACCGCATTCGCCAAGTTCAATGCGGTCCCGCACTACGCATACCTTAAGCTCAAAATGCCAGGCCCTCGAGGAGTAATTACGGTCAATGGAAACACCAAACGCTCCCTCCGAACGGAGGAGCACACGGCGGCCCTTGCAGCGGAAGTACAAAGCAGCATCTCCAGGCAGTTCTCCAGTCCGGCCATTAAACGTTCGGACACAGTCAAGCGCGCCCGGAGTAACCTACAGCAAGACCGCCTGACACGTTCCGAGCAGGCGTAGCAATGCGGCCCCAACCCCAACCCCCGCAAAAAGGCGACGCTAGTACTTCGCGTACATAACTACGCCCTAGAAATACCATGGGCATAGGGGGAGGGGCACCATCACGCCACGCCCAAAACACAGCTTAAACCGCACCAGGGGCTGCCGACTTTTTTATACTTTTCTCTTATTTCCAGGACTCTACTCTTCGGAAGGCTTGTTCGGCAGTTCAATTGCCGCACAAACGATGCAAGGACCAGGGAAGCAGACAAGCCATGCCGCATTACGGAAATCGCAGGTGGTCTCTATCACGAGCAGTATACCTGTTTCGCATACTATCCCGCAACTTGCCCCTGAAGCTGACATGTTAAATAGTCCAACTTTTCGTTTATCGCATCACTTGTATCGTTCTGCTTTGATCGCAGCTATTTTAATGAACAATGCATAGCTTTTGTCTATTTTTTACATAACCTTATATATATATATATATATATATATGTGTGTGTGTGTGTGTGTGTGTGTGTGTGTTCCTTAATGACATGTTGCACCCGTACACTTTGGTATGGCCAAAATACGCCAAGGGCTTCAGTACCCCTCAACATGGTGTGAGAAGTCCGAACACTTTAACAAGTGCGGCACCCGGAACTTATAGCATTATATGCATCGGCTCCGAATCATGTCTTGGGTCAATAGTTAGGTTTGCCCGGCTCCTATGTTTTGGTGCCTTACGTTCCGCTATATCGGCTAAGGTAGCACTAGGAGAACCACTGCGATTGTGCCCCAGTTGAGCTGGGCCGAGCACCTCAGTGGAGAAAGCTAAAACTGACTGTCATGATGAAGCGAGAGCTGGTCGCTGTTCGAGAGGTTTTTTCGAGTCCCTAAAGACTTATGCCGCTTCGGGCGAGGAGTCGGCTCTGTCCAGCCAAGGCGTGGATAGCGCCCCGAAATCGGTCTTCTGAATACTAGGGGCTTTGCCGAATAAAATTATAAAATTCTATGGCTAAGTGAGAGTGTTCACGCATTATAGTCCGATTGCCTCGTTCGTTGGGCTGAGCGCCTCCCTCGAAGGACCCAAATATGGGAAAAGAGCACCCAGGTTTATCCCCGAACACCCCAGCACTAGCGGCACGGGGGCAGAAGTCGACGACTCGCCATCTCTCAGTATTGATAAACAGCCGCACAGAAGGTAATATTTTAAATTCAAGCAGCATTGCTTAGCGCATATGAACAAGTTTTCAGCACACAGGATAACACGAGCGGGTTTTACTCAAAAAATACATCCTTGGTACATTCATCCGCAACAAGGCGGGCACCCTTCAGAACATCCTTATAATAATTCTCAGGCTTGCGATGCTCTTTCCCCGGCGGTGGCCCGTCCTTCACAAGCTTCTCCACATCCAGCTTGCCCCAGTGCACCTTAGCATGGGCAAGGGCCCCACGGGCACCTTCAATGCAGACGGAGCGCTTGATCTCTTCAAGCCTCGGACAGGCCTCCACCAGCCACCGCACCAGCCCGAAATAGCTCCCAGGCAGAGCCTCTCCAAGCCACAGCCGAACTAGGAGGCCCTACATGGCCTGTTCGGCCGCCTTGTGGAGCTCGACCAGTTGCTTCAGCTGGTCGCTCAGGGGCACGGGGTGTCCGGCCTCAGCGTACTGAGACCAGAACACCTTCTCCGTCGAGCTGCCCTCCTCGGCTCGATAGAATGCGGCGGCATCAGATACACTCCGGGGAAGATCTGCGAACGCTCCTGGAGAGCTCCGGATTCGGGTAAGTAACAGATAACTCACGTTTATGTGTTTGCTTTGCATAAAGAATGCCTTACCCGCCGCAATCTTCTTCACCTCATCCAACTCCTGGAGGGTCTTCTGGGACTCGGCCTTGGCAGACTTGGCATTTTCTATAGCTGTCGCGAGCTCGGAAGCTCGCGTCTTCGAGTCAAACTCCAAACTCTCATGTTTCTTCATGAGAACCTAGAGCTCTTGCCGCACCTTGCCAACCTCAGCCTCATACCTCTCCCGCTCGGTGTGCTCCATGGCCGCACTCTTCTCGGCCTCGAGCAGGCTTGCTTAAGGGTCGCCACCTCAGACGTGGCCCCTACAATAGCCATGTCAATCCTGTCATTTTTTGCAATTGCACCTGCAATTGCACCTTTTTTATATACATATTCAAACAAGGTATTTCTTACCTTCCTTCTCCTCGAGCTGCTTCTTGACACGCCCGAGCTCTTGCTCGGACTTCTCGAGACTCTGCTTCAGCATGTCCACTTCCGCAGTCAGTGCGGCGGACGCTAGCAGAGAAGCATGCATACGCACATTGACTCCTTTTTTTAGACTCCTGCGAATTCTTTGATCCTCTATTCGGCTTTTCTTCCTGAACGCGCAACAGAGCATCAGGGGCTACTGTCTATGCGGTAACATTATTTGAACATTCTTTACTTACCTCAAAGCCTGTTAAAAGGCTTGTACAAGCTTCAGTCAGTCTGCTTTTGGCGGACTGAACCTTCTGGATCACCCCACTCATAATAGTGCGGTGCCCCTCGTCGATGGAGGCACCTTGGAGCGCCTCCAACATATTGTCCGGCGCCTCCGGTTGGACGGAGGTCACCGGCACGGTAGACTTTCTCCTCTTGGAAGGAGGTCACCCGCCGGACTCTGGAACCCTTGAAGATTCCGGAGCTGTGTCCGGCCTTAAGCCGGACTTAGAGCCCTGGGGGGTTTCATCCCCTTTACTCCTGGAGTCCGGGAGGTCGCCTTGCGGCGCCTCCAGGACCACCTCCCCCCGGCTTGGAACCTGTTGGGACAACACATCGGTGTCGTCCGCAGGGCGGGGGATGAAGCCGTCGGAAGCGAGTTCACCTCCGACGGGTCCAGTGAGCCACTCGACGATGCGTCGAGCCGGTCTTTGGGTGGGCTGCATAAACATATTCGACATAAGGGAAAGCTGTGCAAAAAACGAATACTATGAATTACTCCGGTATCTGGACACTTATGATTTCGCCAGGGGCTTGGCCCTGGGCTGCCACTCCTCTTCGTTGTCGGCGGTGTCGGTGGAGCAGTCCGGAGGAAGGGTTTTCCCCTTCTTGGACCCTCCGGCCTCCTCGGAGAGGGCGGCCTTCCTTTTCTTCTCTCCTCCCACTAGAGGGGGAGAGGTCTCTTCTTCTTCCTCCTCGTCTTCACGAGAGGAAGGCGCTTCGGGACCGTCGGATGACGAATCCGACACCTCCTGGCGCCGGGCACTCTTTCAAGTCCCCGTGGCCCTTTTCGTGGCCTTCTTCTCCGGCACCACATAGGGCGCCGGAACCAGCAGCTTCGCCAAGCGAGCGTCCGCTGGGCCTTCGGGCAGAGGAGCCGGACAGTTGATCTGTCCGGACATCGCCACCCAATCCTATCAAAGATAAGGGAACTCAGATCCCGCATAGAGTCAAACTATGAAAAACTGATACCCTGTAAAAGGACAAAAATGGCTTACCGCATGAGCGTGATGCTGAGTACTGAATCCGCGATCCTCGGCAGCGGATGCGGGAGCCTCGGCGCCCTTGAAAAGCACCCTCCAGGCATCTTCGTACGTCGTGTCAAAGAGCCTGTTTAGAGTTTGATGCTGCGCCAGGTCGAACTCCCACAGGTTGAAGGCCCGTCGTTGACACGGGAGGATCAGGCGGATGAGCATAACCTCGACTACGTTGACAAGCTTGAGCTTCTTGTCCACCAGGGTTTGGATGCATATTTGGAGTCCGGTCAGCTCTCCTTTTTTACCCCACGACAGGCCGGTCTCCTTCCAGGAGGTGAGTCGCGTAGGGGGTCCAGACCAAAACTCGGGGGCTGCGACCCATTCGGGGTCGCACGGTTCGGTGATGTAAAACCACCCCGATTGCCACCCCTTCAGGGTCTCCACAAAGGAGCCCTCGAGCCACAGGACGTTGGCCATCTTGCCAACTATGGCACGGCCGCACTCCGCCTGGCTGCCGCGCACCACCTTCGGCTTGACTTTGAAGGTCTTTAGCCAGAAGCCGAAATGAGGGCGGATGCGGAGGAAAGCCTCGCACACGACGATAAACGCCGAGATGTTGAGGACAAAGTTCGAGGCCAGATTGTGGAAATCCAGGCCATAGTAGAACATGAGCCCCCGGACAAATGGATGCAGAGGGAAGCCCAGTCCGCGGAGGAAATGGGGGAGAAATACCACCCTCTCATGGGGCCTAGGAGTGGGGATGAGCTGCCCCTTCTCGGGGAGTCGGTGCGCGATGTCGCTGGCCAGATATCCGGCCTTCCTCAGCTTTTTTATGTGTCCCTCCATGACGGAGGAGACCATCCACTTGCCTCCCGCTCCGTACATGACTGGAGAAGGTCGAGGTGGTAGTGCGGACTTGGGCGTTGGAGCTCGAGTGCGCAAGAATGGATAGGCAAAGGAGGAAGAAGGCGTGGGTGAAAAGGTGGATCCTTATCCCCTTATATGGGTGGGCGTGACTACATGTCCCCACCAGCCTGGTAAAACTTGCTTATCTCCAAGCGCCGTAATCAAAGGCGCGGTTGGGTTACCCACGCCCGTATTGATGAGAATCCCGAAGGGACACGATCTCTGCTTTGACAAGACGTGCCAAGGAAACCGCCTCGCATAACGCGCTGAGATGGGATAATGAAACGATTTGGATAAAGTCTTGGCCGTGGCGTGTCGCACCACGGAATACGTCAACAGATTAGATTTGTGTTAATATTATTATTCTATCTATGACAATATGCGGAAACTTATTTTGTAGAGCCGAAGACAATCTGCGCGCCGGACTCGTCGTCATTGAAGTCTGGTTCAGGGGCTACTGAGGGAGTCCTGGATTAGGGGGTGTCCAGATGGCCGGACTATACCTTCAGCCGGACTCCTGGACTATGAAGATACAAGATTGAAGACTTCGTCCCGTGTCCGGAAGGGACTTTCCTTGGCGTGGAAGGCAAGCTTGGCGATACGGATATGTAGATCTCCTACCATTGTAACCGACTCTGTGTAACCCTAACCCTCTCCGGTGTCTATATAAACCAGAGGGTTTTAGTCCGTAGGACAACATACAGAACAACAATCATACCATAGGCTAGCTTCTAGGGTTTAGCCTCTCTAATCTCGTGGTAGATCTACTCTTGTACTACCCATATCATCAATATTAATCAAGCAGGACGTAGGGTTTTACCTCCATCAAGAGGGCCCGAACCTGGGTAAAACTTCGTGTCCCCTGCCTCCTGTTACCATCCGGCCTAGACGCACAGTTCGGGACCCCCTACCCGAGATCCGCCGGTTTTGACACCGACACCAGGGATATCAGAAACATCATCATAGTTGGTGGTGTTGTTTCCTTCGGGTAACACGGCCGTCAGGTCCGAGTTTTGATAGCGAGCTAAATGATTGATGGAAGAGTTTTTCATGGTGCCAATAGTGTGGGTAGTGGTGCACTGGTGCACCACGGTGTGGTTGATCCAGAGGTTGCGGAGTGTGCGGCAGCAGCGGAGCAGGTCTGCTATCGCCACTGTCGCCGTCTTACCTTGGGGCATGTGCACTCTGTGCAGCTCAAGGCGCTTGAGGACGGAGAATGCGGGTAGGAGCTCGGGCCTCCTTGCCTCGGTGAGCACAGCCATGTCCTCGAGATGGTTTACGTTTAGCTTCAGCTCCTTGACGCCCGTGAAGTTGTGAAGGAATCGCCAAAAGGTCCTTAGGTTGGCCTCGCCGCGGGATGGATCCTCGTTGGTTTCCTTGTGCGCGGGCAGTATTTTGTTCACTCTATCATCGCGGGCATGCGGGACAAAATGCAGGTCGGCATGTGCCAAGTCCAGCGGCAACGGGCTCAGTGCGAACGGCCGGAGAAGCCCCTTATATGTGAAGCGACGTAGCCTCGGTGCGTCAATCTCCACGGGCACAACGCCGGCCTTGTCCGCTATGTAGTCTCGTCGCGAGACATCCTTGTCCTTGCAGTTGCACCCATCCAGGCAGTGGCGAATCTAGTAGGACATTGGAGGATAGGCTTAAAACATAAATTTCCTAAGTCTAATTAGCCAATGCAGTGCAATTGTTGCATGTAAAGCATCAGAATATATTTGTCAAGCGGTATGTTTAGCTTAAATATGATTTTGGAGGGTAGGCTTAAGCCTATTGAAGCCTCCCTAGTGGAATCGCCACTGCATCCAGGAGGAGCACGGTGACCGCAGGGAGACGGAGTAGGGCTTGTGCGGGCGGCAGAGGTGGAGCGTAGGCTTTCCATTGGCGGTAGATCGACTGGTTGGGCAAACTATAGTGCGGCACACCATCTGTTGGTGGTGAGATGATGAGGGACTCAAAGTGGATGGTGACGAGCGCAAGCGCGACGTAGATGAGGCTCTAGAGGGCGTCGAGCCGCACGGTGCCATGGTGCAGCCGCAGCGACGAAAGGCGCGGGAACACAACCGCGGAGGCCGGCGGAACGAGTTCGCAGCAGTTGGTGAGGTCCAGCACGCGGAGGTTCTCCGACTGCACGGAGCCTAGGTTGAGCACGTAGAGGCCGAGGGAGCTGAGACTACTGGTCTGGTCGTCCGAGTAGACGTTGTATGCGTCGAGCCGGAGCTCCTCGACGCGGCGCGCCACCTGGTGGGAGAGCAGCTTGGCGAGCACGCCATGGTCCGGAGACCACGGCGACGGCAACTTCACATCCCAGTGACCGTTCAGGAACAAGTCAATGCAGGTGTGACCGGTGACACGAAGGGTGAGCCTCGTGACGGGGACGTCGGCGGCGTCGAACGTCGCCTCGGCCGCGGACATGAAGGCGTCGCGCCGGGACAAGAAGAGGCGGTCGTCCCATCTTCCACTCTTATCGTTGCACATGGACATGTAGTAGCCCCAGTCCTCGACATACGTCTCTAGGTTTACGGCGCCTGAGGACCGCCAGAGCGGCGAGCGCCATCGCCGCGAGAGCGCGGTTGTTAGAATTAACCCGAGGCGCTTCGTCGATCTACCGAGGACCAAGCAATCACACAAGCACGACACCGAGATTTGTTAACAAGGTTCACCGATATGGCTACATCCCCGGGGCTTGACTACGGGCGCTCCTCCCCATGACACCGTCACAATACCGCACCTCGGCCGCCCGGGCGCCGGCACACGCCACCGGCTCCCCCGCGTGCCTGTGCTATTATGTTGGCATAGGTTACATCGTGTGTCACCCCCGCTATATAAGAGAGGCCTAGGATATAGGTGTCCTACTAGGACACGACTCCATATCCTATCTAAACACAATACAACTACAAGTCTAACTGTAACCTACCTTGTACACTATATTCGACACAACTCTAACAAACTCCACCTTGGCGAATATTCTTCACCACCTTGAATTCGTCCGTGCATCGAACCTCCATGTACATTGGACTTGAGATACGCCATGAGCACCGCTGCTACTCCCAGACTCCATGTGACTCCACCTGCAACTGTAGTCCCTTCTCGTCTTCTTCACAGTCAACACTCGAGCAAAATTAAGTTCCTCATTGCTCTACCTTGTGCTTCCAACTTCCGAAGAATCTGTTCAATGCCATCACACACCGACCACTGTCTGCGTGAAAATGAGCAACTCACATATTGGATGCCACATATAAGAGTTACCTGAACTCAACGTCACCACTCTTTCTTGACCGTCTGTCTGAAACTTGAAGGAATTTCACCGTTGCTTGTAGTCATCCCGAGTCAAATTTCGCAGTTGTCTCACCTTTTTTTCCCGGATAGTCTCTGACATGTCCCATAGCTATAGCACTCTGCCTCCTTCTGCCTTGTCATCCACACTTTGCCATGTGCACTGAACACAACAGAATATATGGCCATGTACTCTCTCAGCTTTTGACAATTTTAAACTCTCCGCCACTTTCTCAGATTCTCCATGGTCAACTCATGTCCATCTTCCGGCACCGATAGACCCAGTCACCAACTTGAATCCGGTACTCGTCAACACTGCTTCAACACCCCTGCACAATTTGTCTGACCACATGTCTGACCACCAGTGCCTTGGCCTGTCGCTGTGTCCCGTGCTTACCGCACGCCTCGCCGCTATCACCGTGTCGAGCCTCTGCTGTCCTGGTCGAGTCTCCCGGGTAGCTAGCCCCCACTGCCTCAACCCCCACTGCAGAGAACCATCGATCATCATCGACCGATGCCGAGTATCACGTCTCCATTAGACCGCTGGGCCCCAGTCCAATCCACGTGTCTCTCGCTATCCCGCTGAAATAGGCTTCGACTCTCCGTTAACTTACGCCGTAGCCCCTCCATCAGCTCAGAGTGAAGTCATCCATCAGACTCCAACTCCACCTTCAACATGACTCCATGGTGGTTGTACGTGCCACCCCCGCGCCCTGTCGGCTTCAAGCTCTCATGTGTACACTGCCTTGAATCAACTCTGCGTCATAGTCTCGTCGAAACCGCACAAGCCCTCAAGCCTGCACCACGTGTTTCCACGCCCCAGAAGTCGGCCACCATCAGCATCACGCTCCTATGTCGTCGTCGCTGAAATCACCGCCGTCTTCTGCTTTGACCGACATCCCCGTCAATCCGTCAGACAGACCTGTCCGACCCAGCTGAATTATCCGACTGCAACCATGCCCCACCCTGCGTCGTGTCCGCCCGCACATCGGTGATTTATTCGGTGATGCCGATGGATGTCCTCCAGCACCTAATCGCCAAAGAAACGGCGAAGGAGGCGTGGGATACTTTGAAGCTCATGTTCGAGGGACACACCCGCGTCAAGCAAGCCAATCTCCAAACTCTCCTAAGGAACTACGAGACTTTGGTCATGGGCGACAATGAGTCCGTGGATGCGTTCGCTTCACGGGTGGCTACCCTCGTCAATCGGATCCGCGCGCTTGGAGAAAACCTCACGGAGACCTCGGTTGTTCGGCGGTTCTTGCGCACGGCTCCTCCCCGGTACCTGCAAATTGTCATGGCACGAAGCATGTTGAAGAGTAAAGGCATGCCGGGCAAGTTTTGGGGTGAGGCGGTCAATACGGCCGTTTATCTACTGAACCGGGCTCCAACCAAGAGTGTGGTTGGGATGACGCCGTACGAAGCATGGTACGGACACAAGCCCACGGTTGATCATCTTCGCACTTTCGGGTGCGTGGCGCATGTGAAGACAGTGACCGGGCATACTAGCAAATTGGCGGATCGGAGTACTCCAATGGTATTGGTTGGCTATGAAAAGGTACGAAGGCATACCGTGCGTGCAATCCCTCTACCAATAAAATGGTTGTGACGCGCGACATGGTCTTTGAAGAAGCAAGGTCATGGAATTGGAACTCCACCAAGCCGGTATACCCGTCTTCTGATTAAATTTTTCATGTTGTTTACGACGAATCCGAGCATGCAGGTAATTCCATGACCTTGCTATGAAAAGGATCGGATCATCGCCAACAGCGGTCGTGGCGGCCGCCTGCTTGCCTGGGACGAAGTGGAGGACGCGCACGAGGAGCTCGTCGGGGAGGCCGGACAGGCGATCAACGCCGCCGGCCATCGTCTACGTCGGCGGCAAGAGCGGCGATGCGATCGGCCGATCGCGATCGTGATACGGGCCTGTTGTCTTTTTTTCAGGAGGAACGGATTCCTTCTTTATTGCTTCTTCTTTTTTGAGGGAACCAGGAACCGAATCGTACACGCGTCTGTTTCAATAATCCTTACATAAACTTACAAAGTTTTAGGTAAATCTTGTTCGCTAATTATCTCTACCTCCTGAATTTCAGAACGGTGGGCCTCTTCCTCCCCTTAAGCTCAATCCTAATCTTCCATGGACGTCTTCGCACAAAAAACACGTAAAATATCTACATAGATCAAATTCTCAGGAAAAATATATTCTACGTAGGTCTAGGTATATGCATAGTTTTCGACAAAAAAATATGAATAACCATGGAGTAATGCTACACCTATAAAAAACACATGCATGATTTAACGTAAACAACAACGTGGTGGGCTAGGATTGGAGGGAGAGGGTGAAAGGGCCCACCACTCTTAAAATAGGGGGGGGGGGGGCGGATTTAGATTAGGCATGTTTGTACCTTTTTACGTAGATGTAACATTATTGATAACTATGACTTGTAGTGGGTTTACCCTAGTTGCGTATTAAAAGGTTGACTTGCAATTAGTAAATAAAGGGAACCTAGTTAGACGTCGATGGTGGACTTTGCTACTGAGGAAAAAAGTGTCGGGCATCCGAGTTGCGTGTCGATGGTGGACTTAAAACTGGGACAAAAATGAGTTAAGGCTAGTTGCATATCAAAGGATGGACTTGCAACTTAGGAGAAAAGGTGAGCCGAGTTACATATCAGGGGTGGACATGCAAATGGGTCCACCAATTTACACCCTAAAAGGTGAATTAAAAATTCATAAAATTAAAACGAATGTATAATTAAATGGAGAAAAACATGCTTGACTCATTTAATTTTGTCCACACCCATATGAAAAACAACACTGAAAGGCCTATGCCCAGACAAGAAATAGATAAAAAAACAATGAGGCACCAACGCACATGAAACAGAGTCGTGTATGCATCGTTCTGACGCAGAGGCCGGGGGTTAACCTCCTTTTCAAAAAAAACATGAAACAGAGTCCATATACCCACACTCGTATAGACACAAACACCGGGACAAAAGACAAACTGCGGCGCTGTGTAAAAAACAGCCCAACAGAGTTTCACTAGAATAAGGCGAGGCACGGCGACAAGACAAATCAAAACAGTTTTGCACAAATTTTACAGCCTCCAATTATGTGGTGGACAATTTAATGTGACTTATAATTAGCAAATGCGTAGAAAAAACACACAAACACCGTATTATGCATATACAAAGCATAGAATTGCAAAAAAAGGCACTCACAAGTGCTGCAACGGACCGACAACAGTCATCAAATAATAGAAAAGAAAACAAAAATTTCAAGGAAAAAGGCCTAGGCACATGGGCCGAAGCAGACACACGCTTCATGAGCCCACGCTGAAAAGAAGACGCGAATCTTGGTTTAAAATTTAAAAGTGATATACTTATTTCACATCTAGATGTGAGTTAGCAAACCCAAAATAGTTTAATCAAAATGCAAAATTACCTCTTACAAGATCAAAATTTTGGTATTGAAATTAATGTTAGAAGTGAAACCAATAGCCTGCTCAAATACAAGGTTGGGAAATAATTACATAATTCTCATTATTAATAGTAAAATCACCTCTTAAGGGCAACTCAACAAAGCTTGAAGCTCCAGGCTTCCTCCTAATGGACGAATCAGAAATCAATTTTTCAACCTTGTAGCTCATGTGCTCCCACAACTTCGTGTTTCCTCTTCCATAAACATTTCTTTAAGTACCATGGTGTTCTCGGCGAAGAATTTTATCAGCTTGGCGCCAAGACAATAAGCCAAAGAGCTCCCTAGACATCGAACGAGTGCTGGCTCTGATGAGAGTTGGCGGTGCTGTTTCCTACAGGTGACACTGCAGTCAGGTCCGAGTTTCGATAGCAGGCTAGAAGATCAATGGACTTGTCACGGTCAGCACTGAACTTCCTTTAGGATGACCAGACCTTTTGGTATGAACTTCTTAAATCCAACATCATCAATATATAAGGAAATTACACGAAAGTTTGAAACGGGCTCAATTTTGCTTTGTATCGCTGATTTTAACCGAAATGCAAAATTACCTCATTACAAGATTGATTTTTCGGTAACAAAATGTTAGAAGCATAACCAATAGCCCGCTCAAACAAATGGTTCGGAAATAATTACAGCAAAATTCTCATTATTACAAGTCGAATCATCTCTTAAGGGCCACACAACAAAGCTTGACGCTCCAGGCTTTCTCCTAACCGATGAATCGGAAATCCATCTCTCAACCTTGTACATCATATGCTCACACAACTTGTCATGTTCGAGTTTAGATAGCAGGCTAGAAGATGGATGGACTTGTCATGGTCAGCACTGAACTTCCTTTCTAGAGAGAGTTTTTTGGTGTGCCAATAGTGTGGGTAGTGGTGCACTGCTGCTCCGCGGTGTGGTTGATCCGGAGGTTGCGGAGTTTGGGGCAGCAGCGGAGCAGGCCCGCGATCGCCACTGCCGTCGCCTTACCGTGCAGCTCAAGGCGCTCGAGGATGGAGAATGCAGGTAGCTTGGCCCTCCTTGCCTCGCTGAGCACAGCCATGTCCATGTGGGGGTTTACGTTTAGCTTCAGCTCCTTGACGCCCGTGAAGTTGTGAAGGAATCGCCAAAAGGTCTCGAGGGTGGCCTCGCCGCGCAGAATTTTGTTCACTCCATCGTTACGGGCGCGCGGGACAAAATGCAGGTCGGCATGTGCCAAGTCCGGCGGCCGCGGGCTCAGTGAGAACGGCCGGAGAATCTCCTTATATCTGAAGCGACGTAGCTTTGGCGCGTCGATCTCCACGGGGACAACGCCGGCCTTGTCCTCTATGTAGTGTCGTTTCGCCGTGTAGTGGTATCGCCAGCCATCCTTGTCCTTCCAGTTGCAGCTGTCCAGGACGAGCACGGTGGCCGCAGGGAGACGGGGCAGGGCTTCTGCGGGCGGCAGAGTTGGAGTTTTAAAGGCTTCCTGCCAAGAGCCCGACTCCCTATCTGTTGCTGTCGGTGGTGAGATGACGAGGGACTCAAGGTGGACGGTGACGAGCGCAGGCGCGACGTAGATGAGGCTCTGGAGGGCGTTGAGCCGCACGGTGCCATGGTGCAGCCGCAGCGACGAAAGGCGCGGGAACACGACCCCGTTGGCCGGCGGAACGAGTTTGCGGCAGTTGGTGAGGTCCAGCACGCGGAGGTTCTCCGACTGCACGGAGCCTAGGTCGAACACGTAGTGGCCGAGGGAGCTGAGACTGGCCTGGTCATCCGAGTAGGCATCGTGTGCGTCGAGCCGGAGCTCCTCGACGTGGCGCGCCGCCCGGTGGGAGAGCAGCTTGGCGAGCGCGCCCTGGCGCCGCGACGACGACGGCAACTTCACATGCATGTCACCGTTCAGGAACAAGTCGATCGAGTTGTAGCCGGTGACACGAAGGGTGAGCCTCGTGACGGGGACGTCGGCGGCATCGAGCGCCGCCTCGGCCGCCGACACGAAGGCGTCGCGCCGGGAAAAGAAGGGGGCGTCGTCCGATTCTCCACTCTTATCATTGAAGTTGTACAAGTAGTAGCCCCAGTCCTCGACGTCCGTCTCTAGGTTTACGGCGCCTGAGGACCGCCAGAGCGGCGAGCGCCATCGCCGCGAGAGCGCGGTCGTGGCGGCAGCCTGCTTGCCTGGGACGAAGTGGAGGACGCGCAGGAGGAGCTCGTCTGGGAGGTCGGACAGGCGGTCAACGCCGCCGGCCATCGTCTACGCCGTCGGCAAGAGCGGCGATGCGATCTGCCGATCGCGATCGCGATGCGTGTTTTGTCTTTTTTTCAAGAGGAACGGATTCGTTTTCTTTTTTGGGAACCAGGACCTCATATATATTGCACGATCTACGCGGTGATATTTTCTTTTGAGAAATCCTACGCGGTGAATACACGTTTTTACGCTCGCGCCAAATCTCCCGAGAGTTGTTGGGCCTGGCCCGTGCAACGTTAGGTGCTTGCGCTTACTTTTTTTTTTTGAAAATGTACACTTGTAGGCATACATTACTCACAATAGTAATGATACACAGATGATACAGACACAAGCAACACAAGATAAGAAAGATACAAGCGGTTATACTGCTGCATACAGCCATCGCTGCAAATATCAATCACCCACGACCTTCACCGACACCGAAGAAGGAGATCACAAGAAGCTCGTCCACATCTTGTCATTGTAGAAACCCCTAACCAGGAGGCTTTAACAAGCTGCGGTAGCTACCAACCCTAGAAGGCTGGATCTAACCCGATAAGAAACATCGGCTGGAGGAGACCTCCAAGCCTCTTCAATGATGGATCCGGGGGCCAATGCCAACCCGTCCTTCAACAGGTGGACGGATCCTCCACCATCTTTTTCAAATTCACAGGAGTCAAACACCGCCACACTCCAAGAGCACCCCATTGCCGCCGCCACGCCAAGACGCAAATGTGGGTGCTTATCCGTTCATCCTCTATGAACACAAGCACACCCTATCCTTATTTGCACCTTCGAGAGAGTGAGACGACATAACATCTTGAGATTGACGAATTCATCATAAGCGTCTCGAAGTCGACGCTCCTTCCACTGAACATGCATCGCCGAAAATCCTGAAATAAATTCAGGATAATGCGAGCATCTTTACTGCTCATTTTTTCCATGCTTTGAGAGAAAAAAACCACAGAAAAAAATCTAGGAATTATAAAGAAGTTTCGGGAATAAAAAAGTGTTCAGGAATTTGAAAAATGCTCTAAATTCAAAACAAAATCAAAGATTCACAAAATGTTCGCAAATTAAAAGATGTTTTGGATTATGAACAAATGTTCACAAATTACAAAAATGTTCGTGACTTTTAAAAAATATTTCCATTTTTTTAAAGTGTCATGATTTTAAAATAAGTTTGTGAATACAAACCATTCATGGGTCTAAAAAATGATCACTAATACAAAAGAAATGTTTGCGAATCTCGAAATGTCGTGAATTTCAAAAAAAAAGTTCGTGAATCCAACAACTGTCCTTAAATCAAAATATGTTCATAGATTTCAAATATGTTTATGTATTTCATAAAACATTGACCAAGAGTAGACACTAGGTTTACACCTAACCCGTCACGTATCGGCTTACGAAGGTTCACACACATGGCTGCTAAAAAGCCGGAGAGTGGACTATCATGCAAGAGACTAACTATATGCGTACTTCTAAGCAAATACAATAAAATGCATAGAAAAGGAAAAAGAGGTGCTTAAAAAAGTATTAGTTTAATAGCCAACCTTATAGCCTGCATCACAAATTTTTTGAAAAAGAGGTTGAAACCTCCGGCCTTTACATCAAAGATGCACACAAGCATTTGTTATTAATTATTCAAAGAAGTCTGACAACGTAATACATCAATAAGTCCGAGGCCAACTTCTTCCTCGCAACATCTGTCGCAACTCCTACTAGATTGATGAAGGAGGTGCACATGATCAGGGCCGCCTGTCCAGAACTCACACCAACGCCTAATATCCAAATCTGGAGGCCTCAACCAAGCCGCCCAACTGCAGGGTGAGGGCACAAACCGGTCCAGCGGTCTCTCAGCGGGCACCGCATGCGCGCGCTTTAGAGACCGACGCCACTGTTTCCGCCGATCCATCTTCGGAACAGGTATCGACGCATAGACCTTGCCAAGCATACCGTCGACGCCGTGATACGTCTTCGTCGTATCTATAATTTTTGATTGTTCCATGCCAATATTCTACAACTTTCATATACTTTTGGCAACTTTTTATACTATTTTTGGCACTAATATATTGATCCAGTGCCCAGTGTCAGTCCCTGTTTGTTGCATGTTTTTTGTTTCGCAGTAAATCCATATCAAACGGAGTCCAAACGGGATAAAAACTGACGGAGATTTTTTTTGGAATATATGTGATTTTTGGGAAGAAAAAACCAACGCGAGACGATGCCCGAGGGGGCCACGAGGCAGGGGGGCGCGCCCCTGACCCTCGTGGCCACCCCGTAAGGCGGTTGGTGCCCTTCTTTCGCCGCAAGAAAGCTAATATCCGGATAGAGATCGTGTTAAAATTTCAGCCCAATCGGAGTTATGGATCTCCGGGAATATAAGAAACGGTGAAAGGGTAGAATCTGAGAACGCAGAAACAGAGAGAGATAGAGAGACAGATCCAATCTCGGAGGGGCTCTCGCCCCTCCCACGCCATGGAGGCCAAGGACCAGAGGGGAAACCCTTCTCCCATCTAGGGAGGAGGTCAAGGAAGAAGAAGACGAAGGGGCCCCCTCTCCCCTTCTCTTCCGGTGGCGCCGGAACGCTGTCGTGGCCATCATCATCACCGCAATCTTCACCAACAACTTCACCGCCATCATCACCAACTCTTTCCCCCTCTATGCAGCGGTGTAACCTCTCTCTTACCCGCTGTAATATCTAATTAAACATGATGCTCAACGCTATATATTATTTTCCAATGATGTGTGGCTATCATATGATGTTTGAGTAGATCCGTTTTGTCCTATGAGCTATTTGATGATCAAGATTGGTTTGAGTTGCATGTTTTATTATTGGTGCTATCCTATGGTGCTCTCCGTGTCGCGCAAGCGTGAGGGATCCCCGTTGTAGGGTGTTGCAATACGTTCATGATTCGATTATAGTGGGTTGCGTGAGTGACTGAAACACAAACCCAAGTAAGGGATTTGTTGCGTATGGGATAAAGAGGACTTGACGCTTTAATGCTATGGTTGGGTTTTACCTTAATGATCTTTAGTAGTTGCGGATGCTTGCTAGAGTTCCAATCATAAGTGCAGATGATCCAAGTAGAGAAAGTATGTTAGCTTATGCCTCTCCCTCATATAAAATTGCAATAATGATTACTGGTCTAGTTATCGATTGCCTAGGGACAAATAACTTTCTCGTAACAACAAGATCTCTACTAAAACTAATTTAGTTGTGTCTTTATCTAAAAAGCCCCTACTTTTTATTTACTTGCTCTTTATTATCTTGCAAACCTATCCAAAAACACCTACATAATACTTCTAGTTTCATACTTGTTCTAGGTAAAGCAAACGTTAAGCGTGCATAGAGTTGTATCGGTGGTCGGCAGAACTTGAGGGAATATTTGTTCTACCTTTAGCTCCTCGTTGGGTTCGACACTCTTACTTATCGAAAACTGTTGCGATCCCCTATACTTGTGGGTTATCAAGACCTTTTTCTGGCGCCGTTGCCGGGGAGCAATAGCGTGGGGTGAATATTCTCGTGTGTGCTTGTTTGCTTTGTCACTAAGTAATTTTTATTTTCTGTTCTTGGTTGTTCTTTATCTTTAGTTATGGATATGGAACACGAAATATCAAAAAAAATTAGGTGTACTTGCTACTCATGGAGATGAGGAACCTCCTAAAACCCTCGATGCTCGTTTTGTGATAGAAATTATGTACTACTTTGATAATCCTGAGAAAAACTCATTCAATTTGGTAATGGGAGTAACGTTGGATCAACGTGAATACTTTAGGGATTATCGCTTGACACAAAAAGGGAAACTATTATGGGATCAAATTTATATATTGAAGTGGTATGCTCGGCAAGTATGCTTGAGTTATGATTATACTTGTTGCTCTAGGATGAAGGCTCCATACCTTCCCTTTTCATGCAAATTTAATGATAATGAAACTTAGCTTCTTATGCTAATGGTATATATGATTACTATGATGTGGAACAAATAGAAGAATTTGTTGCTTTTAAGGGTGCTTATGAAATTGAATCTTTGTTTGAAAAGTATGAAGCTTTTGATGATGATGTTTATAGGCCTGAAAATTTGGCTATATTGAAATATTGCTATGATAATTATGAATATAATTCCTATATTAATGCGCTTATTGAGAAAGTCTCTGTTGTCCAAGAAGAGACTAATATTTTGCAGGAGTCTATGGAAGAAGAAATTGATGAAACTGTGAGCTCATTGGATGAAAAAGGTGATGAGGAGAGCGAAGAACAAAAGGAGGAACAGCGAATTAGCTACCCGTGCCCACCTTCTAATGAAAGTAACTCTTCAACTCATACATTGTTTGATTTCCCTTCGTGCTTACTGAAGGATGAATGCTATGATGATTGTTATGATCCCGTTGATTCTTTTGAAATATCCCTTTTTGATGATGCTTGCTATGCTTGTGGCCAAGATGCCAATATGAATTACGCTTATGGAGATGAACTTTCTATAGTTCCTTATGTTAAACATGAAATTGTTGCTATTGCACCCACACATGATAGTCCTATTATCTTTTTGAATTCTCCCAATTACACTATATCGGAGAAGTTTGCTTTTATTAAGGATTACATTGATGGGTTGCCCTTTACAGTTGCACATGATGACTTTGTTGAGTATAATATGCATGTGCTTGCTGCTCCTACTTGCAATTATTATGAGAGAGGAACTATATATCCACCTCTCTATGTTTCCAACACGATAAAATTGCAAGAAACTGTTTATACTATGCATTGGCCTTTACTTTATGTGCATGGATTGTTCTTTTATGACATGTCGATGCATAGGAAGAGAGTTAGACTTCGTTGTTGCATGATATATGTTACTTTGTGCTCACTACTAAATTACAAATCATTGTTAATTAAAATTGACTTTGATATACCTTGGGATCCGGGTGGATTCATTAATTGAGCACTATATGCCTAGCTTAATGGCTTTAAAGAAAGCGCTGCCAGGGAGACAACCCGGAAGTTTTAGAGAGTCAATTATTTCTGTTGATTGCTTTCATATAGTTTAAAAACAACAAAAATAAAGAGGGGAACCCAAAACTTTTTCAAAACGGAAAGTAAAAGTGAGAAAGACAAGTATTGTTAAAGTGGGAGAGCTCCTTGAACTTTGTTCATGGTCACGGCAACTTTGTGAATCTTGATTACAAAAACTTTTCAATAAAAATAATTATCCCCTTATACAATTACATTGTATTATAAAAATAATGTGCCAAGGTTTGCCTTTAGGATGTTTACATTTGCTTGATGGTCTATACGGTGCAGGACAGAAACTTTGGCTGTAGTGCCCGATTTTACATTTCTAGCTGGAACGTCAAATGGTTCTGATTCTTTTTGCACTGTCTTTATATATAAATTTTTTATTGTTCATAATTTTGGCAGAATTTTTCAAGTATCACAAGTATGGTGAATGTTCAGATTGTTACAGACTGTTCTGTTTTAGACAGATTCTGTTTTTGATGCATAGTTTGCTCGTTTTGATGAAACTATCGATTTATATTAGTGGATTAAGCCATGAAAAAGTTATAATACAGTAGACAAAATGCAAAAACAAAATATGAATTGGTTTGCAACAGTACTTAGAGTAGTGATTTGCTTTATTATACTAACGGATCTTACCGAGTTTTCTGTTGAAGTTTTGTGTGGATGAAGTGTTCGATGATCGAGAAGGTCTCGATTTGAGAAGAAGGAAGAGAGGCAAGAGCTCAAGCTTGGGGATGCCCGAGGCACCCCAAGTAAATATTCAAGGAGACTCAAGCGTCTAAGCTTGGGGATGCCCCGGAAGGCATCCCCTCTTTCTTCAACAAGTAACGGTATGTTTTCGGATTCGTTTCGTTCATGTGATATGTGCAATCTTGGAGCGTCTTTTGCATTTAGTTTTCATTTTTCTTTTATGCACCATGCTGGTATGAGATAGTCCTTCATTGATTTATAGAATGCTCATTGCACTTCACTTATATCTTTTGAGTATGGTGAGGGAGTCCTGGATTAGGGGGTGTCCGGATAGCCGGACTATAACCTTTGGCCGGATTGTTGGACTATGAAGATACAAGATTGAAGACTTTGTCCCGTGTCCGGATGGGACTTTCCTTGGCGTGGAAGGCAAGCTTGGCAATATGAATATGTAGATCTCCTCCCATTGTAACCGACTTTGTGTAACCCTAGCCCTCTCCGGTGTCTATATAAACCGGAGGGTTTTAGTCCATAGGACGAATATACAATCATACCATAGGCTAGCTTCTAGGGTTTAGCCTCTCTGATCTCGTGGTAGATCTACTCTTGTACTACCCATATCATCAATATTAATCCAGCAGGACGTAGGGTTTTACCTCCATCAAGAGGGCCCGAACCTGGGTAAAACATTGTGTCCCCTGCCTCCTGTTACCATCCGGCGTAGATGCACAGTTCGGGACCCCCTACCCGAGATTTGCCGGTTTTGACACGGACATTGGTGCTTTCATTGAGAGTTCCGTTCTGCCGTCGCCATCAGGAAGGATGCCTCATCCCGTCTTTAAAGACGGCGCCGTTAAGGGAGCTTTGGCTGTCGGCCAAACTCTCCGGCTAGGTGGTTTTCTTATGACCGCCTGTTCGGCCGCTGCGCCGACGATGACTTCTCGGGTCATCGAAAGCAACCTTCACGTCAACTCGGAACTCACCGAGCAGTTAGATCCAATGGAGCTCTCTTCCCTAAACGAGCTCTTGGATCGCATCGCCGCCCTGGGAGTCGCTACAGACTACGATCAGATTGGGCTTAAACCCGATCTGAGAGAGATCAACTCTCTCCAGGTCACCCATCACGTTGCAGTGGCGGAGGAACAATGCGGCGACCCCTCATCTATCTTAAGGACTAGCTATGTCCGGATTCCCGATCCCTCCAAGCCGGATATCCGCGGAGGGGAGGACGTCACTCAAGACCTGAACCTAGAGTCAGGCAGCGGGCCAGATTCATTGGAAAACATCCAAGAATCCAAACTTCCGAGTTCGGAAACTCCTTGGCCCTTGAGTCTCAGATTGGGTGAGGTTTCGGATTCAATTCCACCCACCCACCCAAACATAAGCGATCTATCCCAAATTAGGCAAGAGCCCGAAGAAACAGTACACCATTACTGGGCCAGATTCCTCCTTGTCATTAACAGGATAAAGGACTGCCGCGAGGAAGACGCAATTTCATTCTTCTGCAATAATTGCACAGACAAGGGAATCCTCAACGCCATAAGTTGTCGCGAAATTACACGCTTTGTCGACTTGGCATCCATAGTACGAAAGTACTGTGCGATGGAAAGCGCCTGGAAAACCGAAATAAAATTTTGGGATAATCCGGCACTAAATACAAACCCAGTACGATATAAAAGGGTGCATTATCGCCAGACACCCAACACCAAAAGGCAAAAACCCTCTACAGGGCATGGAACCGTACTGGAGGGATGGCTCAATGGACCCTGTAAAATTCACAGTGCAGAGGGCGCCACACCAACTCATAGCCTTAGAGCATGTTGGATACTCCGGCAGGTGGCCAAAAGTGGCGAAGATCTTCTAACCCCAGAAGCCACAGAGCACCAGCCCAGGGATACCAGTACGGTATTAACAGTCTTCGAGACTTTCGCGTCAAATAATATGTGAAAATGAACACTCCGCGGCCTTGCCGAAGTCTACCACGTGGCAACAATAAACCCATGGAGTGACATGGCTATTACCTTTAATGCCAGTGACGAACCTAAATTCCGAACAGCCCAAGCACCAGCCGCATTGGTCCTCAGTCCAATAGTGGACGGCTTTCGACTCACCAAGGTACTCATGGACGGTGGCAGCAGATTGAACCTCATTTATGAGGAAACCCTTCGAAAAATGGAAATAGACTGGAACCGCATCGAGCGAAGAAGCACAACCTTTAGAGGAATAATCCCTAGTCGGGAAGCACGCTGTACAGGAAAAATCACACTAGATATGGTGTTCGGCACGCCGGATAATTACAGGTCCGAAGAGGTCACGTTCCAAGTGGCCCCGTTCAGTAGCGGATACCATGCTTTATTAGGGCGGGAGGCGTTTACAATCTTCCAAGCCATACCCCATTACGGGTACATGAAGCTTAAAATGCTCGGGCCCAACGGAATCATCACTCTTGCTAGTGATCCGGACATAGAACTCCGCGCTGAAAATAAGACAGCCGCACTGGCCCTCGAGGCACTATCCGAAGCCCTAGCGGCCAAGGAACTGGCTGCGCTGCGCTCCATGGTAAACAGGGACAACGTGATACTCGATAAAAGATCCAAGTCCACCTCCTTTAAACCGGCGGACGAAATAGTCAAAATCCAAGTCCATCCAACGGACCCTACAAAAACATCTTCCATCGGGGTACAATTAAACCCTGATGTCGACGCCGCACTACGAGAGTTCCTATGCGAGAACTGGGACATTTTTGCCTGGCACCCTTCAGACATGCCAGGAACCCCACGTAGGCTGGCCGAGCACAGCCTAAATATTCTAAAAGGATTCAAGCCAATCAAGCAGGCTCTTCGGCGTTTCTTCGAACCTAAGAGACAAGCCATGGGAGAAGAACTAGCCAAGCTATTGGAGGCCGGATTCATCAGAGACATAAAACATCCGGACTGGCTAGCAAACCTGGTGATGGTACCAAAGAGGGACAAATCCTGGCACTTGTGCGTCGATTTTAAGGACCTCAGCAAGGCCTGCCCAAAGGATCCCTTCCCCCTCCCCCGCATCGATCAAATCATCGACGCTACCGCAGGACACGATTCATTGTGTTTCCTCGACGCATACTCCGGCTACCATCAAATTAAGATGGCAGAGCCAGACCAAGCCGCAACGGCATTCATCACACCGTACGGCCCATTCTGCTTCAACACAATGCCCTTCGGGCTCAAAAACGCCGACGCAACATATCAGCGCATGATTCAGACATGTCTGGCAAACCAGATCGGCAAAACAGTGGAGGCATACGTAGATGACGTGGTCGTCAAAACCAAGCATGTCGAATCTCTAGTAGACGACTTGAGGCTCACATTCGATAACCTCCGAACATACGACATCAAGCTCAACCCGAAAAAATGTGTTTTCGGCGTACCGGCCGGAAAGCTCTTGGGCTTCATTGTATCCGGTAGAGGAATTGAAGCAAATCCAGCCAAGATCCGAGCTCTGTCAAAACTGGAAATCCCAAAGGACCTCAAACAAATACAAAAATTGACCAGATGTGTGGCGGCTCTAAGCCGCTTTATCTCCCGCTTGGGAGAAAAGGCATTACCCCTTTATCGCCTCCTCCGGCGCACCGAACACTTCGAGTGGACGGATGCCGCCACGGACAGACTCGACGAAATAAAATCCATATTGGCAACAAACCCAGTCCTGGCCGCGCCAAACATTGGCGAACCAATGCTATTATACATTGCGGCAACTCATCAAGTTGTAAGTGCAGTGCTCATCGTTGAACGAGAAACGAACGGACACAAATTCCCCCTTCAAAAGCCGGTTTACTATGTGTCCACTGTCCTTACTCCATGCAAGTCACGGTACCCGCATTATCAAAAGATAGCGTACGCAGTATTTATGGTGTCCCGGAAGCTGCGACACTACTTTCAAGAGTGTTCGATAACGGTAGCCTCGGAAGTATCACTTAACGATATTATAAACAACCGCGACGCAACGGGCCGGATTGCCAAATGGGCCATTGAGCTCCTCCCGTTCGACATAACCTACAAGCCACGGCGAGCTATTAAGTCGCAAGTTTTGGCCGACTTCGTCGCCGAATGGACGGAAGCCGAACTCCCTAAAGAGTACGGCACATATTCCAACTGGATCATGCACTTCGACGGCTCCAAAATGTTGGCTGGTCAGGGGGCTGGCATCGTTTTGACGTCCCCAACAGGAGATACAGTACAATACATACTCCAGATAATGTATACGGACTCCAACAACGCAGCCGAATATGAGGCCCTTCTACATGGTCTCCGGATGACAGTATCCATGGGCATTCAATGCCTAGAGGTGCGCGGGGACTCGAACCTCGCGATATCCCAAATAAATGGAGACTTTGATGCCAAGGATCTGAAAATGGCAGCTTATCGCAACGCCGTCCTAAAAATGTCAGCTCGGTTCGAGGGGCTCGAATTTCACCATATAGCCCGAGAAAACAATCAGGCAGCAGACGTCCTGGCACGCATCGGCGCAAAATGCGATGCCGTCCCTCCCAACATCTTCTTGGAAAGGCTGTTCAAGCCACCCGTAGTATGGGAAGGGGAACCCGGAAATAACAGCCCGGACCCAATCGCACTACCCGACACCGAACATTCTGACATAATTGGAGGCTCTGCCAACGAAATAACACCTTCAGCCCACGTAATAATGGCAGTCATAGCCCCGTGGACAGAACCATTCCTAGCCTATCTAACTAAGCAGGAACTTCCCGCGGACCAAAATGAGGCACGCTGCATAGTGCGGCGATCTAAAGCCTATAAAGTCCATGAGGGAGAGCTTTATAAGAAAAGCACCACCAGAGTCCTTCAAAGGTGTATCTCCGAAGAGGAAGGGCGGAATCTTCTGGCTGAAATTCATGCTGGACTCGGCGGTCACCACGCGGCGGCCCGGGCCCCTGTAAGCAAGGCCTTCCGTACTGGCTTCTATTGGCCGACGGCCTGGGCAGACGCTCAGGACTTAGTCCAATGATGCGTTGGTTGCTGTAGGATCGAAAGTATGTCTAGAGGGGGGGTGATTAGACTACTTGACCAAATAAAGATCTAGCCTTTTCCCAATTTTAGTTCTTGGCAGATTTTAGCTATCTTAGCACAAGTCAAGCAATCTCCACACAATTCAAGCAAGCATGCAAAAGAGTATATGAGCAGCGGAAAGTAAAGCATGCAACTTGCAAGAATGTAAAGGGAATGGTTTGGAGGATTCAAACGCAATTGGAGACATGGATGTTTTTGTCGTGGTTCCGATAGGTGGTGCTATCGTACATCCACATTGATGGAGACTTCAACCCACGGAGGGTAACAGTTGCGCGAGTCCACAGAGGGCTCCACCCATGAAGGGTCCACGAAGAAGCAACCTTGTCTATTCCATCACGGCCGTGCCCACGAAGGACTTGCCTCACTAGCGGTAGTTCTTCACGAAGTAGGCGATCTCCTTGCCCTTACAAACTCCTTGGTTCAACTCCACAATCTTGTCGGAGGCTCCTAAGTGACACCTAGCCAATCTAGGAGACACCACTCTCCAAGAAGTAACAAATGGTGTGTTGATGATGAACTCCTTGCTCTTGTGCTTCAAATGATAGTCTCCCCAACACTCAACTCTCTCTCACAGGATTTGGATTTGGTGGAAAGAAGATTTGAGTGGAAAGCAACTTGGGGAAGGCTAGAGATCAAGATTCATATGGTTGGAATGGAATATCTTGACCTCAACACAAGTGTAGGTGGTTCTCTCTCAGAAAATGTGTATTGGAAATGTAGGTATGTTCTGATGGCTCTCTCCACGAATGAAGAGTGGGTGGAGGGGTATATATAGCCTCCACACAAAATCTAACTGTTACACACAATTTGCCAAACTCGGTGGGACCAAATGGTTAAGCTCGGTCGGACCGATTCAGCAAACCTAGTGACCGTTAGGATTTTCGGTGGGACTGAGATGCAACTTGGTAGGACCGATATGGTTAGGGTTAGGGCATAACGTAATCTTGGTGTGACCGATTAAACAAACTCGGTGGGACTGATTTTGGTAATAAGCTAACCAGAGAGTTGGTCAGGTAAACTCGGTGGGACCGATTCGCTCATCTCGGTGAGACCGAAATGTTACAAAAGGGAAACAGAGAGTTTACATTGCAATCTCGGTGGGACTGATCGCTCATCTTGGTAAGACCGAAATGTTACGATGGGAAACAGAGAGATTACAATCCCATCTCGGTGAGACCGAGATCCCTATCGGTGAAACCGATTTGCTAGGGTTTGTGGCAGTGGCTATGACATTTGAAACTCGGTGGCGCCGGATAGAAAGAATCGGTGGGGCCGAGTTTGACTTTTGGTTTAGGTCATATGTGGATGTGGGAAGGTAGTTGAGGATTTTGGAGCATATCACGAAGCATTTTGAGCAAGCAATCCATTAAGCAACACCTCATCCCTCCTTGATAATATTGGCTTTTCCTATAGACTCAATGTGATCTTGGATCACTAAAATATAAAATGTAGAGTCTTGAGCTTCAAGCTTGAGCCAAACTTTTTGTCCTTAGAATTTTGAGGGGTCCACTTTCCTCATCCATGCCATGCCATTCATTGAGTTTTTCCTGAAATATTAATCTTGGAATAATGTTAGCTCAATGAGCTATATGTTGTTAGGAATTACCAAAACCACCCAGGGATAGTTGCACTTTCAATCTCCCCCTTTTTGGTAATTGATGACAACATATAGATCAAAGCTTCGACAAATGATAATAAGAGTGAAAGATATTGTCGCTTTGAGAAGTATGTGAAAAGCAAGAGCTCCCCCTAAATTTGTGCATATCTTAAGATTTGCTTTGGACTGCAAATGCACAATGAGTTAGGATCATGGGTTACTCTTCCATGTCACATACATCTTGGTGGAGCGCTCAAAATAATAAAGATTGAGTACATGCACTCATCACCAAGAAAAGTGAATGATCATATAAGGATAAGTAAGATAATATCATCTAACAAGCATAAGTGTAGCTTATGATGAACCACATGATCATCAATGTCTCATAGATAATAGCATAGTATCTCAAGCAATCAAAAGACAAACAAAGTTCAACCATCAAAGCAAGAGAGAATAAAAAGCAACGCTCTCTCTCGAAGCCTATGATCTATACATGTTTCTCCCCCTTTGGCAACAAGTTACCAAAAAGTTCATAGAAAATGCATAGCACTAAAACGTCTCTCAAGCTTGGTCTTCAGGTGGTGGCGTAGAGATGGCTCCTTGGACGAAGACTTCAGTTGATGTGGATGGAGCTGAAGGAGTTGGTGCTGGAGCTGGTTGCGCTGAAGCTGTAGCTGGTGAAGATGAAGTGGCTCTAGTGTCTGGAACAGGCACTGCAGCAGACCTCTGAGCTCTAGGCACTCTGGCAAATGCATCAGTGGTTGTCTTGCCCTTCCTCTCCTGCATATCATCTTGAAGTTGCTCCACAACAGACTAAATCTTAGTTACCTTCACATCCAAGTCATAGAATTTTTGCTCCATGATTCTTTCCAAGCTCTCCTGGTTTTGAGTCAGGGTAGCCAGTCCCTTCTCAATCCTCAGAGTGGATGCAATCAGGTAGCCAAGCTGATCTTGCTTGCTCTTCAGGAGATACTGAGATGCTTCTTCAGTAGTTGGCATCCTTGCAGCCTTTTCAGCTTTTGCCTTCTCCTTCTTGGCTTGTGCGTGCACAGAAGATGGTTCATCCTCATTCATAACCACAATGTTGTCCTCGAAGTCTGGATAGATAGGCATGTGCTCCTTGTCCAGCAGATATGTACCAGTGCCCATCTTGGAGTTGATTAGCTCCTGGATCCGTGGGGCATACCCACAACTCCTCTTCTGATCTGCAGCTGTCCTCTTGATAGTTTCAACTATTAGGCTCATGACTTTGAACTTCTGTGGGACATCAAAGATGTGAAGCAAGTTAATTGCATGGCCTCTGATCATATTGTGATCACCTGACTTTGGCAAGAGAGTGTGCCTGAGGATCCAGTTGATGGTTGGCAAGCCTGATAGAAGGTAATGTACAGATCCAAACTTATGTGTCTCAAGAGCAGCATCTGGGATCTCCTTGTACATGTGTGCCATTGTGTTGTGATCCTTCTTCCTGTTGTCGTAGACATCCAAGTCATCTTCACTCTCTTTTGGGGCATTGATCAACTTCGCCCATTCAGCAACCGTGGACTGGTACCTCGTACCTTCAGACATCCAGACAATCCTTCCATCTGGGTAGAAATGAGATGTGGAGTAGAACTGCATGATGAGCTCATCATTCCATTTTGTGAGCTTCTGAGCCACAAACTCATCGACTCCACAAGCCTTGAAACTATCATGTACACCTGGATAGTGATCCTCATTCTCCTTGATGTAGTCCCAGTCGACCCATCTCATGTCACACACTATGCACTTCTTGTCAAGCAACACTGCCTCATAGAAGTTCTGCTGTTCCTTTGTGTGGAACCTGTAATCAACAGCAGTCCTTCTCCTGGTGGCATATGGATCTGACTCTCTCCATAGCCTCAACCCTGAGTCTCTCCTGATCTTCATGTTCTCAGCCACAGGATGAGCATCATTGTGGTCTGGAATCTTGGGTTTGAGCTTTCTCAGGACTTGTCCTTCATCATCTTCATCAGTAGCAACTTCAGGCACTGGGGCCTTGTTCTTCTCAACAGCTGGTATACTCCTGGTATTCCTCTTAGGTGCACTCTTGGGCTTGGAGGCTGCTTTGGGTGCTTCTTTGGGCTTTGATGTTGCATCCCCTGACTTTATAGCATCACCCATCAGCTTTTGTGCCTTGGGTGCTGGTGCAGCAACCTCTTCTTCCTCTTCCTCTTCAGAATCTCTCATGATAGCAGTGGTCTTTTTGATCCTCTCCTTCCTCTTCTTCCCTTCTGCAGCAGCCTCTTTGGGTTCAGATCCCAAAGGGACTTGAGTAGATGCTCTGGCCTTAGACATTGGAATTCTCTTTGCAGGAACCTTTTGCTTCATGCCTGACTTGGTGGCAGCAGCAGTGCTATATTCCTTCTTAACCACTTTCTTCTGAGAAGTGGCCTCATCCTCAACTGCCACATAGTCCTCATCCTCAGATTCAGAGGTCTTCTTCTTTCTGGCCCTGGTGGCAGCTTTGGGTAAGTTGCTTGGGGTGCTCTTGCTACCATCATCTGAACTGCTAGAGGGACTAGTGCCCTCACTCAGGTGAACCTGCTCCTCTGACCTGTTCTGGCTGTCACTCTGATCAGACATATTGCAAACACTGACAGTAGACCCTGTGAATAGATATAGATGAGATAGGGTGGATGAGCATCACAAAATGCAGAGGTTTTTGCAAAAGAATGAGTCAAAACTTAGTTTTAGTTTTCCACAGAAAGCATTTCGGATCAACCGATTTGTAAACTCGGTGATACTGAAGCAGCTGTTGGAACCTAAACTAGTGAACTCGGTCAGACCGAGTCACAGTCCGGTGGCACCGAGACTGCTAGGGTTTCACAAAGTCCTGAACTCGGTCACACCGATTTGCAATTCTTGGTCAGACCGAAAATTACATGTGCAATGGCCTGAGCCGAATCGGTGGTACCGAGTTCCACAACTCGGTGGGTCTGAGATGGTTTCGGCGGAAACCTAACCCTAAATTTTCAATTCACGACTAAACTACGGAGTGTTTTGACTGGATAAGAATGATCTCAATCGTGGCAAGATACATGGCAAACACAATGTGCTAGGAATCAGATAGGGATAGCACAATGATCAAGTTCATACCCTAGTTCGGCGATGAACTCGCTACGGCGGCAACGGCGGGGATGATTCCCGTTGACGGCGGCGGAGACCAGCGGCAGGAGGCGGCTGGCGATGAGGAAGACGATCCCGAGACCCTGGAGGCAGAGCGGGCTAAGCGCGGGTCGAGGAGGTTCGGAAAGTTTTCCAAAATTTGACCCGTGGGTATATATAGCCCGACCCTGTCGGTGTGACCGAGTGGAACAACTCGGTGGCACCAAGATTCATAACTGCAATTAGTTACTGAAACTCGGTGTGACCGAAAGGTTCAAATCGGTTGCACCGAGATTGAAAACCTAGATCGACTTAGTGATCTCGGTATGACCAAAATGGATGAATCGGTCAGACCAAAACGCACAAAGAAGTTTTGGAAGCTTAATTCTATGACGAATCGGGGACTCCGAGTGCTCCTCACACAGAGTGGTTCGAATCTGACTTGATCAAATTTTGTGATGTAGCATGAATAGAGTTTGAGACGAGAAAAGCATAGATAGCTAGAGAGGGTTCTTAGGCATTCTTGTCCATCCACTTGACAAAAGAAAAGAAAACCAATCAATCAAAACAACAAGTGGATGTCCTTGAATGAGTAAAATATGCAATCAACATGCTCACACAATAAAATGGCAATTGAAATATGTGGCAAAGCATGCACAACCAATTCTAGCATCTATCAAACAATTTGCGATGACTAGGTCATCTATATATGAGTATATTGACTTAGGAGTCAAATGAGAACATTTGATCATAGGTCATACTCATCGTTTAAGCACAAGTGGGGTTACCACTTTTACATAAAGCATTGTTGTGTTCACACCATTAGAGTTGCTTTAGCTCAATTCTTAGAGTAAAGCTCCCCCTGGATGTGATATCCCCCTAAGAGGGATGAACTAACCTTGGGTTTTGTCGATGATGACTTCATGTAGATGTTGAAGATGTGGATGCTCAATGTTGATGTAGATCATTTGAAGCTATCCATTGGAGTGAGTTGCACTTTCAATACCTACACGGGTTAGTCCCACAAGAAACAAACAAGGATATCCATAGACATAAAGTGATGCACACACAAGATGATGTCTATGAAAGCTTTTAGGTTACCTTGTCCCTTGTCTTACCAACAAGAGGGTTTGTGACTCCTTGAACTAGTGCAAGATGTGGAAGTTGATTGCACTTGTTCTTGCCAAGATGATAAGAGTGAAGTATGTCGGCGGAGTCACCCTCAAGAACTCTCTAGTTCTTCTTCTTCGGGATCCACACCATCTTGATGGGAATCCTCAGTGTTGTACTTGTACTTGATGAAGTGGAACTTGAAGTAGTCTTGGGAACCCACTTGACCAAGGCCTTAGGATCTTCTTCAAATGCATCAATTTCCTCGTGAAGCTTGTCCTTGCCTTTTTGCTTGTGGTCTTGTGGTGGAAGATCATCTTGAGCTTGTGTCCCTTTAAAAGAAGTAGGATCATACTTCTCTTGTTGAGGAACAAACTTCATCTTGGGGTATTGATCTTCTTCCCACTCAACTCCATTGGCATTGAACTTTCATTCAAAACCAAGACCTTGATTCTTCCGGTGCCTTCCTTGCTTGCGTACAATTTCCTCGAATTGCTTACTTCCGGCAAGGCTCTTGTAAAGACCTTTCTCTATAATTCCCTTCAATAAGCTATTTTCTTGCTCAAGTGTAACTTGGCTAAGAGAATCATTAGTGGAATCGAGAGAACTACTAGAAGCAACAATATTGGATTTAGCATGATTATTGTTACTACTAGAGGAAGAATCTTTCTTGTTCTTGTTACTAGACTTGACTTGAGGCATGTAAGTGGATAAGAGTAAACGCTTGGCAATGTAAGAAGAACTTCTCTTACGAAGATCATCATTGATTGCTTTTAAGAACTCATGTTCTTGCTCAAGGTTGAGCTTTTCAAAGCGTAATTTCTCATGAGTCCTTAAAAGTTCTCGATGATCTCCTAAGATAGTTTCATGAGCTAACTTAAGAGTGTTTAGTTCTTTAGTTAGAGACTCAATCTTCTCCTTATCATTGTCATTCGTTTTATCTTGATTAGCATGATTAATTGATGTTTCATCACAGTATTCATCACTAGAGTTGTCAACAAGTAAATCATCATCACCTAACAAGTCATCTTCATCACTATTGAAATCAACATAATCGGGGTGTGATACCTTTGGGCCTTTAGCCATGAAGCATGTTCCAACTCCTTCATTTGGTGAGTCAAATATGTCGTAGGAGTTGGTTGTCACAAGTGCTAGACCGGCAACACCTTCATCTTGAGTATATTCGGAGTCGGAGTGATAGCTTCTCTCAGAGTGGTTGTCGGAGTCGGAGTCGGAGCCGGATACCCATTCACCAACATGAGCTTGATGTCTTCATTTTGTGTAGCTCCTTGATGACTTGTCCTTTCTTTCCGAATCCTTGCTTCTCCGTGAGGGTCTTCGTTCATAACGATCATCTCTACTCCTTCTTTCTCTAGATGGTGATTCTTCTCTTCTACTTCTTCTCTTGGGAGAATCTTCTCTTCTCTTGTAGGGGGGCGTACACTCATTGGAATAGTGTCCGGGCCTTCCACAATTGTAGCAGTTTCGCTCTCGACTAGAAGATCTTTTGTCATTGTAGGACCTTGACTTGGAGCTTCTCTCTTTGCTTCTACTCTTGTAGAACTTGTTGAAGTTCTTCACCATTAAGTTCAATTCTTCATTGAAGGTTTGTTTCTCACTTGATGATGTGGGTGCTTCACATGAGGCTTTGTAAGCACCACTTGATTTGTTGTGAAGTTCCTCTTTATCCTTGAGTGACATCTCATGAGCAACAATTCTTCCGATGACTTCCGTTGGCTTGAGATCTTTGTAATTTGGCATCATTTGGATCAATGTGTACACGGTATCATATTTTCCATCCAAGGCTCTTAGGATCTTCTTGATGATGAATCTATCGGTCATCTCTTCACTCCCTAAGCCGGCAATCTCATTTGTGATAAGAGCAAGCCTAGAGTACATTTAAATAACACCTTCACCATCCTTCATTTTGAACTTGTCAAGTTGACTTTGAAGCACATCCAATTTGGATTTCTTGACGGAGTCGGTACCTTCGTGCATATCAATCAAAGTATCCCAATTTTCCTTTGCATTCTCAAGACGGCTGATTTTGTTGAATTCTTCGGGGCACAATCCGTTGAAGAGGATATCACAAGCTTGAGCGTTGTATTGCGGCATTTTCAACTCTTCCGCGGTGGCTTCACGGTTCGGTTCTTTCCCGTTAAAGAATTCATCTTGCAAGCCAATACACACAATAGCCCAAACGGCGGGGTTATGTCCAAGAATATGCATTTTCATCTTATGCTTCCAACTAGCAAAATTAGTGCCATCAAAGTAAAGACCTCTACGGTGATAATTTCCCTCGCTAGACGCCATACTCTCCTAGGTTGTGAAACCAATGCTATGACCGCTAAAAGCTATGGAAATCAAAGCAAATGGAGACCAAAGCTCTGATACCACTTGTAGGATCGAAAGTATGTCTAGAGGGGGGGTGATTAGACTACTTGACCAAATAAAGATCTAGCCTTTTCCCAATTTTAGTTCTTGGCAGATTTTAGCTATCTTAGCACAAGTCAAGCAATCTCCACACAATTCAAGCAAGCATGCAAAAGAGTATATGAGCAGCGGAAAGTAAAGCATGCAACTTGCAAGAATGTAAAGGGAAGGGTTTGGAGGATTCAAACGCAATTGGAGACATGGATGTTTTTGTCGTGGTTCCGATAGGTGGTGCTATCGTACATCCACATTGATGGAGACTTCAACCCACGGAGGGTAACGGTTGCGCGAGTCCACAGAGGGCTCCACCCATGAAGGGTCCACGAAGAAGCAACCTTGTCTATTCCATCACGGCCGTGCCCACGAAGGACTTGCCTCACTAGCGGTAGTTCTTCACGAAGTAGGCGATCTCCTTGCCCTTACAAACTCCTTGGTTCAACTCCACAATCTTGTCAGAGGCTCCTAAGTGACACCTAGCCAATCTAGGAGACACCACTCTCCAAGAAGTAACAAATGGTGTGTTGATGATGAACTCCTTGCTCTTGTGCTTCAAATGATAGTCTCCCCAACACTCAACTCTCTCTCACAGGATTTGGATTTGGTGGAAAGAAGATTTGAGTGGAAAGCAACTTGGGGAAGACTAGAAATCAAGATTCATATGGTTGGAATGGAGTATCTTGACCTCAACACAAGTGTAGGTGGTTCTCTCTCAGAAAATGTGTATTGGAAGTGTAGGTATGTTCTGATGGCTCTCTCCATGAATGAAGAGTGGGTGGAGGGGTATATATAGCCTCCACACAAGATCTAACCGTTACACACAATTTGCCAAACTCGGTGGGACCAAATGGTTAAACTCGGTCGGACCGATTCAGCAAACCTAGTGATCGTTAGGATTTTCGGTGGGACTGAGATGCAACTCGGTAGGACCGATATGGTTAGGGTTAGGGCATAACGTAATCTCGGTGTGACCGATTACACAAACTCGGTGGGACCGATTTTGGTAATAAGCTAACCAGAGAGTTGGTCAGGTAAACTCGGTGGGACCGATTCGCTCATCTCGGTGAGACCAAAATGTTATAAAAGGGAAACAGAGAGTTTACATTGCAATCTCGGTGGGACCGATTTCTCATCTCGGTAAGACCGAAACGTTATGAAGGGAAACAGAGAGATTACAATCCCATCTCGGTGAGACCGAGATCCCTATCGGTGAAACCGATTTTCTAGGGTTTGTGGCAGTGGCTATGACATTTGAAACTCGGTGGCGCCGGATAGAAAGAATCGGTGGGGCCGAGTTTGACTTTTGGTTTAGGTCATATGTGGATGTGGGAAGGTAGTTGAGGATTTTGGAGCATATCACTAAGCATTTTGAGCAAGCAAGCCATTAAGCAACACCTCATCCCTCCTTGATAGTATTGGCTTTTCCTATAGACTCAATGTGATCTTGGATCACTAAAATATAAAATGTAGAGTCTTGAGCTTCAAGCTTGAGCCAAACTTTTTGTCCTTAGAATTTTGAGGGATCCACTTTGCTCATCCATGCCATGCCATTCATTGAGCTTTTCCTGAAATATTAATCTTGGAATAATGTTAGCTCAATGAGCTATATGTTGTTAGGAATTAGCAAAACCACCCAGGGATAGTTGAACTTTCAGTTGCCAGCTTTTTGCTAACCAAAGCCATATGCCACCCACCGCCCTCCAAACCATCCCCATCACCTGGCCTTTCGCGGTCTGGGGGCTTGACATGGTTGGACCCCTTAAAGGAGGAACCCACAAGCAAAAATACTTACTGGTCATGGTGGATAAGTTCACCAAATGGATAGAAGCCAAGCCTGTTAAGACGGGTGAATCCGGACCGGTGATAAACTTCATATCCGGGGTCGTACACCGTTACGGCGTCCCCCACAGCATCATCACTGATAACGGCACAAACTTTACGACTGACGAGGTAAAACTCTGGTGCAAAAACATGGGCATCAAGCTCGATTATGCTTCAGTCTATCTCCCACAAACTAACAGTCAGGTCGAGCGAGCAAATGGTCTTATCATGAGCGGCATCAAACCCAGATTAGTGTGGCCCCTCAAGGAATCTAACACGCATTGGGTAGAGGAGCTCGACTCCGTACTCTGGGGGCTGCGGACTGCGCCGAATCGCACTACCGGATACACACCATTCTTTATGGTATACGGCGCAGAGGCGGTTCTGCCCTGCGACGTCATTCATGACTCACCTCGAGTGCGCATGTACGAAGAAAGAGAAGCCGAGCTCGATCGGCAGGACAGTTTGGACGCCTTGGAGGAGGAGCGTGACATGGAAAAAGCCCGTTCCGCATTCTATCAACAGCAGGCTCGAAGATACCAAAGCAGAGAAGTACGGGCCAAAACTTACAATGTTGTCGAGTTAGTTCTACGCCTGCCGGATAAGTAAAAGGACAAACTCAAGCCCAAATGGGAAGGTCCCTTCATCATTGACCAAGTCCTGACTGGTGGAGCGTACCGTCTGCGGGATGCATCGGATAATCGACTCAAGCTGAACCCATGGAACGCAGCCCGACTCTGAAGATTCTACGCCTAACGCCGGACTCTGTGTTCGTCTCCTTCCTCTGTCCATTTTTTATACACTATCTGTCTTACATTTTTCTCCTTCTCCTTTTCTTTTCTCTCACAGCTTTTAGGGGCCCATTCGTGCCTTGTTTGCACGCAACTGGCACGCTATCCGCGCTCATTATACCTAGGGGCTTCTTTAACAGAAGCTTATTCATACAGGCTTTATGCCCAACACATGTTTTATCCTTCCGCATGTACCCTTTATTCACCATTATATGCATCGATATGACTTAAGTTTTGGCCAAGTTGGGTTGCCTGGCTCTTGTATTTATGCCCTACGTTCCCGTTAATTGGTCTAGGGCATAAGGGGACCACCTCTGCGATTGTTACTATCGGGTCAGCCGGATGTGTACCTCAGACTGGGTGAAGCCGAAAGCTAGCGTTCTTAAGGGAATATTCGGTCGGTGAACTAAAGATGATTTTTTTATTTACTTATGCGCCCCCAGATATTTTTCTGCGTCTCTTCTCGCAGTCCGGACATGCACTTAAGGGCATGCCTCCCAGGGAAAGGAACCCCTAACGGAACTATTCTCCCTGGAAGATGTTTCTTACTAACCATGTAATATAACATAACTAGTTGGGCACTTGTTTGTTCAAGCACTAATGACCCCTACGCCTGGTCTCCACGCATGCCCCGGTTCTTACATAACCGAGAGGGTATTCGGATACACTCCGGACCGTCGGGTCCCGAGGTGGAAGAGAAAAGGTCTGCCACGACAAACGATCTACAATCCGACTAGAAGGCATTATACATGTCACTTTAAATTACATAGTCAATTTGACTGGTTGAATTCCTCTTCAATACCATCCAATAGGCTGTCTAATCTACAGTCCTGTTGGGAATACTTTGCGGCCAATTCTACTTGGCCGTACACTAAGCTCACAGGGATCTCCTTCCCATCGGGTCCCACAGGTCCGACCTCGGCCATGTGGTTTGGGTCAGCCTTCATGTATCGCGTCTTCACCATGGCCCAGGCTTCCCTCACGCCCTGACGGCAGGCCGATATCTTCGGTAATCGGAAGCGCCGCCGTGCTCCCTTCAGCTTCTCTGCAAGCTCTCCAAGGCCTTCGGGCATGGAGACGGATGGCCACAAGGCCTGGGCGACGCCTTGCATCACCTGCCGAACTCGTTCGTGCAGTTGCGAGAGCTTGGGAAGAAGGTCACCCGTAGAACCGGGCATTTCCTCTGCAGGACGACCTGTTAGCATACCTACAGACATAACTCTGTCAGCCAACTTCCTCGCCGAACTCTTCTTCAAAGTTCGTTCAAGCACTTACTAAATATGCCGCATCGAAGCCGCCGATTCTCCTTAACAGAGTCCGACAGTTGGGCACGAACATGCTTTAGTTCCACGCCCAGCTTGGTGTTGGCATCTAGGAGATCATTCTTCTCCTGCCTCACCCTCGTAAGCACGCTCTCACCGGCCTTCAGCTGGCGTAGGAGCTGTTGCTTATCCGAATTTACTCTAGCGTCATCTGCAATTTTATCGTCAGATCTGCATATACGCCACACTCTATATGATACTTATCATTCGAAGGATATATTACCAGAGGGGGTCTCTTTGGGCTCCCCTGCTGCGGCCAGTGTGGCCTGAAGTTGGGCTTTGCACTCTTCCAGCTCCTGGGATAGTTGGGTATTCTTTTCTGTAAGAACCTGCATAACAAATGATCCTTAAATCAGTTATTCTAACTGTTTCAAGTCTCGGGGTATACTGATATATATAACCACCAAAATTTATCACCCGTATGTCTTTTACATACTGCTCTGTGGCTCTGGCTAGACCATTTTGAGCGGCACGGAGGTATGCATCTCCCGAGTTGAAGCATCCAATGCCTCTTGGGAGAAACAAGCGTCACGAAGAACAGTCCGGCGACGCCTGTGGTTCATGGCACTTTCCACCTCGGAATTGGTGGCGGACAGTTTATCCGCATCCTCCGTCGGAGGAGCGCCCGGCGCATGCCTCGTATTCGTTCCTGCCTCCGAATCCGGCCTTGGAGCCTGGCTGGTGGAGGCGCGATTAGTAGCCTCTCCGGGTATAGTCCGGTGAGCGCTCTTTTTCCTAAAAAGAAGGCATGGGTGTTAATATGCCTCTGAGAATAATGTCTTGGAATAAAGACGGCGCGCTATACCGCTGCGCTGGTGTCTCAATCCGGACTGCGGGTCTTTTCAGCCTGCCTGGCCTCGCGGCCCCTTGTTGGCTAGTCGCCGCAGGCTCGGCCTTCCGCCTCGAGGATCTCCCCTGCAAAACACGGTTGTTATACGGTAATCAAAAACACGCAAGGACGGATCCTTTTTCAAAGTGCTGTGACTTCGGTCTCAGTTACCCGTGAGGCTGGAAGTAGCCCAGGGTAATCGGCCGTAATGGCCACCAGAGCGTTGTCATTGCTCAATTGGTAAAATACCCCATCGATCAGCTCCACAGATATGTCCGGATCATCCTGGGAGGCCAGGTCAAGGGACCGTTCTGGGTCCTCGGGTTGGGGAGGGGGTTGTTTATCTCCCTTACAGCCTGGCGCAGCTCCTGCGTTGAAACCGCTAGACTGACTTAACTATGGGAATATGAAACGGATGGGCGAGAAAAAGTTTCCCCTTACCCAGCTCAGAGGATTGTACATAGAAAATCCGCCCTGCGGGTTGACGCGGAGGAATTCCTCCTCTTCTCCCTTGTACAAAGTGGATAAGATCTTTATTAGATCAGCAACCGATCCCGGCCCTTTACGGCCTCTATACTGAAGCGGCTGCACCCCCCGCATAATACATGTGGCCATGACCTCGATCATGGTCAATCCGGATCGAGCTAACAAACTTATCCGGCTCATCAGGTAAAGAACGTCCCTGTCATCTTCCTCCAGGGAGCTCCATGGACGCCAGCTCCGGCGCTTCTTCAAAGGAGCGTTGTCGAACTCAGGAAGGCCGATTCGAATAGGATCCGGGAGAGGGACATCTTCTATATAAAACCATTCTGAAGGCCAGTCTTCGGACGTCTTCTTTGGGGTTCCGGATAGATATCCAGTCCCGGCGATACGCCACACTTCGGCTCCACCCACCTGATATATTGACCCCTTCTGAGAACGGGGCACAAGGCAGAACAACTTTTTCCACAGCGCGAAATGAGCCTCACAGCCCAAAAACAGCTTGCAAAGGGCTACGAATCCCGCGATATGCAATATGGAGGCAGGCGTAAGGTTGTGCAACTGGAGGCCGTAGAACTCCAGGAGCCCCCGGAGAAACGGATGAATTGGAAATCCGAGCCCTCTTACCAAATGAGGGACAAGGCATACCCACTCTCCCTTGGAGGGACTGGGAAAGCTCTCCGCTTGCTCTCCGCCATTATAGGTGGCGAGCCCGGCTCGAACCGGGACCATGTATGCTGGGGGGAGAAATCCCTTGGTCTGAAGCATCACCAATGTGTTGTGCGGGACGGAACATCTCTCCCAATCTCCAGGCTTGGGGCTAGGGGAGCGAGAGGAGGAGCTGCGTCGACCGGACAAGATGGAATGGATCTCTGTCGGATGCGCTCCGATGAAGGATCGCCAAGGGAGGATGGTGTGACTTGGATCTAAATCCTCATCCTTTTAATAGGCAGCTCATTCACACAGCTAGGGGGGTAAATGTAAAAATACCCTGGCTTTTCACATTCACTCGACACGTGGAAAGTGGCCATTATTGGGCGTAGAAGCCAAGGAGCGCAACATTCACAAGAAGCCGGACACTATTTCAAACAGGTACACGGATTTTTGGAGAGGAACCCGCCTTGCAATGCCGAAGACAATCTGCGTGCCGGACTCATCGTCATTGAAGCCTGGTTCGGGGGCTACTGAGGGAGTCCTGGATTAGGGGGTGTCCGGATAGCCGGACTATAACCTTTGGCCGGACTGTTGGACTATGAAGATACAAGATTGAAGACTTCGTCCCGTGTCCGGATGGGACTTTCCTTGGCGTGGAAGGAAAGCTTGGCAATATGGATATGTAGATCTCCTCCCATTGTTACCGACTTTGTGTAACCCTAGCCCTCTCCGGTGTCTATATAAACTAGAAGGTTTTAGTCCATAGGACGAATATACAATCATACCATAGGCTAGCTTCTAGGGTTTAGCCTCTCTGATCTCGTGGTAGATCTACTCTTGTACTACCCATATCATCAATATTAATCCAGCAAGACGTAGGGTTTTACCTCCATCAAGAGGGCCCGAACCTGGGTAAAACATTGTGTCCCCTGCCTCCTGTTACCATCCGGCCTAGACGCACAGTTCAGGACCCCCTACCCAAGATCCGCCGGTTTTGACACCGACATATGGCTTTATAGAATGCTACATGTGCTTCACTTATATCATTTGAAGTTTGGATTGCATGTTTCTCTTTACATAGACAACCGCCATTTGTAGAATGCTCTTTTGCTTCACTTATATTTGTTAGAGCATGATCATATCTTTTGTAGAAAGAATTAAACTCTCTTGCTTCACTTATATCTATTTAGAGAGATGATAGGAATTGGTCATTCACATGGTTAGTCATAAAATCCTACATAAAACTTGTAGATCACTGAATATGATATGTTTAATTCCTTGCAATAGTTTTGCGATATAAAGATGGTGATATTAGAGTCATGCTAGTGGGTAGTTGTGGATTAGTAGAAATACTTGTGTTGAGGTTTGTGATTCCCATAGCATGCACATATGATGAACCGTTATGTGATGAAGTCGAAGCATGATTTATTTATTGATTGTCCACCTTATGAGTGGCGGTCGGGGACGAGCGATGGTCTTTTCCTTCCAATCTATCCCCCTAGGAGCATGTGCGTAGTACTTTGTTTCGATGACTAATAGATTTTTGCAATAAGTATGTGAGTTCTTTATGACTAATGTTGAGTCCATGGATTATACGCACTCTCACCCTTCCACCATTGCTATCCTCTCTAGTACCGCGCAACTTTTGTCGATACCTTAAACCCACCATATACCTTCCTCAAAATAGCCACCATACCTACCTATCATGGCATTTCCATAGCCATTCCGAGATATATTGCCATGCAACTTCCATCATCATCATATACATGACTTGAGCATCATTGTCATATTGCTTTGCATGATCGTAAGATAGCTAGCATGATGTTTTCATGGCTTGTCCGTTTTTTGATGTCATTGCTACGCTAGATCATTGCACATCCCGGTACACCGCCGAAGGCATTCATATAGAGTCATATCTTTGTTCTCGCATCGAGTTGTAATATTGAGTTGTAAGTAAATAAAAGTGTGATGATCCTCATTATTAGAGCATTGCCCCAGTGAGGAAAGGATGATGGAGACTATGATTCCCCCACAAGTCGGGATGAGACTCCGGACTTTAAAAATAAATAAAAGAGGCCAAAGAAGCTCACAAAAAAATAAAAAAGGCCAAAGAAGCCCACCAAAAAAAGGAAAAAATATATAAATAAACATAAAAATGAGAGAAAAAGAGAGAAGGGGCAATGTTACTATCCTTTTACCACACTTGTGCTTCAAAGTAGCACCATGTTCTTCATATAGAGAGTCTCTTGAGTTGTCACTTTCATATACTAGTGGGAATTTTCACTATAGAACTTGGCTTGTATATTCCGATGATGGGCTTCCTCAAATGCCCGAGGTCTTCATGAGCAAGAAAGTTGGATGCACACCCACTTAGTTTCAGTTTGAGCTTTCATACACTTATAGCTCTAGTGCATCCGTTGCATGGCAATGCCTACTCACTCACATTGATATCTATTGATGGGCATCTCCATATCCCGTTGATACGCCTAGTTGATGTGAGACTATCTTCTCCTTTTTGTCTTCTCCACAACCACCATTCTATTCCACCTATAGTGCTATGTCCATGGCTCACGCTCATGTATTGTGTGAAAGTTGAAAAGGTTTGAGAACACCAAAAGTATGAAACAATTGCTTGACTTGTCATCGGGGTTGTGCATGATGTGAATATTTTGTGAGGTGAAGATGGAGCATAGCCAGACTATATGATTTTGTAGGGATAACTTTCTTTGGCCATGTTATTTTGAAAAGACATGGTTGCTTTATTAGTGGGCTTGAAGTATTATTATTTTTATGTCAAAAGATAGACTATTGCTTTGAATCACTCGCGTCTTAATATTCATGGCATGATTAGATTACATGAGCAAGATTATGCTAGGTCCACATAAAAAATTACCTTTTTATCATTTACCTACTCGAGGACGAGCAAGAATTAAGCTTGGGGATGCTGATACGTCTCCGTCGTATCTATAATTTTCGATTGTTCCATGCCAATATTCTACAACTTTCATATACTTTTGGCAACTTTTTATACTATTTTTGGGACTAACATATTGATCCAGTGCCCAGTGCCAGTTCTTGTTTGTTGCATGTTTTTTGTTACGCAGTAAATCCATATTAAACGGAGTCCAAATGGGATAAAAACTGACGTAGATTTTTTTTTGGAATATATGTGATTTTTGGGAAGAAAAACCAACGCGAGACGATGCCCGAGGGGACCACGAGGCAGGGGGCGCGCCCCTGACCCTCTTTCGCCACAAGAAAGCTAATATCCGGATAGAGATCGTGTTAAAATTTCAGCCCAATCGAAGTTACGGATCTCTGGGAATAGAATAAACGGTGAAAGGGTAGAATCTGAGAACGCAGAAACAGAGAGAGACAGATCCAATCTCGGAGGGGCTCTCTCCCCTCCCACACCATGGAGGCCAAAGACCAGAGGGGAAACCCTTCTCCCATCTAGGGAGGAGGTCAAGGAAGAAGAAGACGAAGGGGCCCCCTCTCCCCTTCTCTTCCGGTGGCGCCGGAATGCTGCCGTGGCCATCATCATCACCGCAATCTTCACCAACAACTTCACCGCCATCATCACCAACTCTTCCCCCCTCTATGCAGCGGTGTAACCTCTCTCTTACCCGCTATAATCTCTACTTAAACATGGTGCTCAACGCTATATATTATTTTCCAATGATGTTTGAGTAGATCCATTTTGTCCTATGGGCTATTTGATGATCAAGATTGGTTTGAGTTGCATGTTTTATTATTGGTGTTGTCCTATGGTGCTCTCCGTGTCGCGCAAGCGTGAGGGATCCCCGCTGTAGGGTGTTGGAATACGTTCATGATTCGATTATAGTGGGTTGCGTCAGTGACTGAAACACAAACCCGAGTAAGGGGTTGTTGCGTATGGGATAAAGAGGACTTGATGCTTTAATGCTATGGTTGGGTTTTACCTTAATGATCTTTAGTAGTTGCGGATGCTTGCTAGAGTTCCAATCATAAGTGCATATGATCCAAGTGAGAAAGTATGTTAGCTTATGCCTCTCCCTCATATAAAATTACAATAATGATTACCGGTCTAGTTAATTATCGATTGCCTAGGGACAAATAACTTTCTCGTAACAACAAGCTCTCTACTAAAACTAATTTAGTTGTGTCTTTATCTAAACAGCCCCTGCTTTTTATTTACTTGCTCTTTATTATCTTGCAAACCTATCCAAAAACACCTACATAATACTTCTAGTTTCATACTTGTTCTAGGTAAAGCGAACATTAAGCGTGCGTAGAGTTGTATCGGTGGTCGATAGAACTTGAGGGAATATTTGTTCTACCTTTAGCTCCTCGTTGGGTTCGACACTCTTACTTATCGAAAACTGTTGCGATCCCCTATACTTGTGGGTTATCACGCCGCCACGACGCGAGACAATGCCACCTCCCAACGCATGTCCAACATCACACACCCGTTGCTGAGACCCTGTTGCGCCACACCCCAAGAATCCATGTCATCTATGCATTACATGCAATGCCACTCCACCGCTGAAACCTTCCACTGGTCTCTCGAGTGGATGCACACCTTGAAGAATGACTCCCCTAATGGGGGAAGGACACAAAGAACGCAGTCGTCATCCGATCGACTGGTCTAGGGTTTCCCCCGGAGGTAGCGGGAGGAGGTAGGGGCTTCACCTCGATGATGCCTTCAAGAAGTATACATCACCAGTGCATCGCCATCATCGGCTCCAGCCAGCGGCTAAAGACAAGGTCTTCACCCGGATTTGCCCCATGATACTTCAACTGACAAAATGTGCACCAACTAGACCACCTTCAAAGCCCCAAATCTAGCCACCCAGATCCAACAACCATCCACAGCAACACTGTCACCGTGAGAGCCCTGACGCTCCGACCACTGCTCGTAGGAGTTGCGTGCAAGGCTTTGATGAGGTTTTGAACATGGGGAAATTTACCATGAATGCAACGTTTTTGGAAGAAGGCACTCTGGTTGTTTGAAACTATGCTGGCAAGCACCAGCGTGACTCTATTGCCAATGAGCTTGGAGAATATTTTAGAGATGCAGTGGATGAGGCTGATTGGACAAAAAGATCCCACTTTTTTGCACATCAACAGACTTAGGGAGCAGAAAAATGTTGGCATAATTGATTAGGTTTGCATAGTCGCCATTCCTACTTGCAAGGTGGAGGATGGTAACAGTTACATCCTCCTTAATAATTTCCCAGCAGGAGTTAAAAAAGCTCAGATGGATCCGTCCATGGCGCTGTAATGGAGGGTAGCAAGGAGACCACATTTTTAATTTCAAGCTCATAGAAAGGGCTGACAGGTCAGACAATGTATAGCCAAGCTTATCCCAATTTAGACATGTTGAGCGGGGTACGGGGGTTCCAAGGTGTGACTAGAAATGGTTGAGTAGGGCGTGTTCAGAACCTCTCCAAACTCTGCAAACTCCACGAATTCAGCTTCTCGGCGTCGCTTCTCGCTCCAGTGCTCCACCCAGCGATTCCCAAGCGTTCGGAGCAACGCTAGCTTATCCCACCGATGTAGCCCAGCTGGGAGGGTGTTGGCCTGCTGAGAGCCACTTTGGGCCGGCTGGTGGCAGCCCAATTCGGGCCAGCCTGTATACTTTTTTTGACAGGTAACAGACTTTATTTCTTAAACAATAGCGAGACCATTTACAACTTGAAGAGAAATAAAGCCGGGCATAACATCGTCCCACACCATAGATGATCTAGAACTAAGAGCATTCTTTGCTATAGTATCAGCAACACTATTTGCCTCCCGAAAACAATGGATCACATCCACTTTGGAGAAATCAGCACCCAAATGATTGCACTCCATATATATCGACACATCTTGGCCCAAGTAACCCTCCTAGTTAATAATGTCAACCGCATTTGAGCTATCCGATTCCAGAATAAGAGAGTTACATCCAATATTTGCTGCCAGGATCAGACCATTACGGATAGCCGCCACCTCCGCCGGATCAACTGAAGTAACATGCGGTATAAACCAAGATGCTGCAGCAATGAATTCTCCTCTATCATCTCGCGCTACTGCCCCAGTAGCTCCCGTCATATTCTCTGGGCAAAATGCTGCATCAGCATTTATCTTAACTCTTCAATTTGTTGGCTTTTTCGACATGTGATCACGTCCCCGGGTAGATTGATTTGGGGTTTCAGCCCGCACAAAATTTGTGGCCAATACTTTGATCGAAATAACAGTACGTACATGCGATCTTATCTCCTCTCCTTTTACATATTGCCTGTGCTGCCACCAGATATACCAACTGCCCACCGCCATAAGCTCCACCAAGGGGAGGTCACCCACCATTGCCTGGCGTCTCATTAGAACCTCCATTGTGATTGCACCTAATCGGTCTACGGCAACAGCACATTCTACTTCCTCCCTTACCCCAAGCTGGGTCCAGACACTCAGGGCCCTTTGGCATGTAAACAAGCAGTGTTGGGAGTCCTCCATACCTACTACACAGATCGGGTATTGTGCTGACGTTGGTATGTGCCTCCCTGCCAATATCCCTCGACACGGTAGGACGCCCCTGAGAACTTTCCAAATAAAGTGTTTTATTTTTCCAGGAATTCACATCCTCCAGATATGTTTCCATATATCATTTTCTCGATGACTTCCTTGACCATCCGTCCTATTCCATTGTTTCCCATATTGATGATCAAACTCAACATGGTATGCTGATCTGACTAAGAATGATCCAGATTTTGTATGATGCCACGCTATGAAATCCTCCAACATCTCCACCCGAAGTGGGATTTGCAAAATTCTGTAGACATCTACTGGATTGAAAACTGATCGCAGCAACTCTTCATCCCACTTGCCTGAATGCGGGTCTATCAATTCTTCTACTTTCCCCAACACCGTAGCTCCTCTAGGTGTGATAACTTTCCGTGACTCGCTCGTTGGAATCCAAGGATCATTCCAAATATTTATATGTGAGCCTCTGCCCACCCGCCAGATACATCCTCCCTTAAAAATTTGTATGCCCATCACAATGCTCTGCCAAGTAAAAGAGGAGCCTTTCTTTGGTCCCGCATTAAGAATGTTACCGTTCGGATAATATTTTGCACTAAGGACCAGTGCACACAAAGATTCAGGGTTCTGGAGTAGTCGCCAACACTGTTTTGCTAATAAAGCAAGATTGAAACTGTGTAGGTCTCTAAACCCCATGCGTCCATTCTTCTTTGGGATGCACATCTTCCACCATGCAAACCAATGCATTTTCTTTTTCTCCTCATTATCTCCCCACCAAAAACCTACAATATCATCAGTAATAGCTTTACAGACCCCTTTAGGTAATTTGAACACTGACATTGCATATGTGGGGATTGCTTTAGCCACCGCTTTCATAAAAAATTTCCTTCCCTTGCATAGATAGTACCTTCTCCTTCCAACCCTTTATCCTCTGATAGCCTCTGTCAATGAGATGCTGAAAACAGTCACTCTATCAACACCTACCATAGTAGGAAAACCAAGGTATTTATCTGAAAGTGCTTCTGTCAGTATGTCAAGAGTATTGCAGATTTATTCTCTAGTATGCACCCTTGTGTTAGGGCTAAAAATTATACTAGATTTTGCCGTACTTACCAATTGCCTAGAGCTACCATAGTACATGTCCAAAACTCTTTTCAAAGTGTTTGCATTCTGAGTATTAGCTTTCATGAGGATTAGTGAGTCATCCGCGAAAAGAAGGTGAGAGATAGAAGGTGCATTTCTGTAGACCCGGACTCCTTCTATTCCCCCAATTTCCTCCTCATGAGCTAGTAGACATGACAGGCCTTCAGAACACAGAAGGAAAAAATATGGTGACAAGGGATCCCCCTGCCTTAGTCCTCTGGTTGGCACAATTTCATCTGTCTCACAGCCGTTAAATCTCACTCTGTAACTAACCGAGGAGACACTCCATTATCATGTCCACCCAAAGTGGATGGAATCCAAGTTTCAGCATGACTTGGTTTTTAAAACCCCACTCAACACGATCATAAGCCTTGAGCATGTCTAATTTTACTGCACAAAACTCGTTGGAACCATGTGTCTTCTTTTTTATTGCATGAAAACATTCATAAGCCACCAACACATTATCCGTAATTAACCTGCCCGGGACAAAGGCACTTTGTGTTGGGCAGATGATATCAGGTAAAATTTTCTTTAGTAATAGGCTAGATATACTTGGCGCCTGGCGAGGGGATCGATCGTGCGTTTTAGACGAATCGTTTCCTTTAGCGGTGGCAACTAGCTATAAATATTGCGAACTCCTCCTTCTCGTTTACGTGGAGCTGGGCTTTCCTGGCTTCTCGTTTTTACACTACAGGCTGGGTTAGCTTCGAGAATTTAGCTTCTTGGAGCCCAAGCGTTTTGGACAAATTCATTTGTGGAGTTGGTGGAGTTAGAAGCTGGAGAGGATCATAACACGGCCTTAGCCTCCTTATTCTCCTTTGAAATTGCAACTCCCCCAAGGCTTTTGGAGCGTTTGGATGAACTTCTTGCGACGTCGGGCACTTGCGTGATGTGGAAAATTCTAGTGTTTGTGTGCCCCTTCTTGATCCACGTCAATCTGGAACGTTGCCTCATGAAAGTTTTCTAAATTGCATATAGAGCTAGCATCTTGGACTTTCTATTCGTACGCAGGGTCCCCTCAATCGCGATCTTAAGCTGGATTTTGACATTGCCCACATTCTCTTGATGCCACTTCTTGAGGGATTTTGTAGTGCGGCACAGTCGAGTATGGAGTCTGCGCGGCGCGTCAACGATGAGAGTTGGCTTGATCCATGTGGCATGTTTCTTGGAAGCCATGCAGCTTGAGCTAGAATTTCTCAAACTTAAAGAAGGTGGTATTTGATGCTGATGTGTCTCCTTGGAGGAACATGGGCAATGGTTGGAGCACATAGTGGGAAGGGCTTGAAAGTGCATTGCCGGGAACAACATCTGCCAACTGTTACAACAAAAGACGTGATCAATCTTCGTGTGGGTTGGATTTTGCTGCTCGTTTGACCATGTGAAACAACGACCGTTAAGAAAGAAAGAAAGTAAGAGAGAGAAAGAAAGAAAGAAAGAAAGAAAGAGATAATGCATTGTTAGTTCCTTTTTCATGAATATGTGCATAGTAATAGGCTAGATATACGTATTTCTTGAAAAAAAAGGGTATCGGAGATACGCTGGTTCGTATCTCGCCTCGTGCGATCAACCTCTATGATCAGGGCTACTTGCGTAAGGGTATGGAGCACATTTCTGCCCATGGGTTCGTGGATATGGATACACGCAAACAGCTGGGTTGGGCACGGTTATAGTTTGTGCTCCATGGATATCCAACGGATACCTGTATGACATGTTGGGCCATATGCCAGTGACAGTAGAAAGAATGAATCAATGGGAAACGGCAGGCAATATGCAACTGGTGCCATAAGCTATATGCTGCAAAATCAACCTCTGGTATGTCACACTTAAGACCTCATCGTATTACGTGTTACCTACTTATGCATGTAGCTTATGTTGACATTTGTGAGTGAATGATTTTGAGTTAATTTGATCTTTGGAAAGGCTTCATGCTGACTTTCCTCCATGGGTATGTGGGTATCCAGCGGGTTTGGGCATGGGCACAAGTTGTGCCTATGGATAATTTGGTGGATGGGCAGAGGGTAGGAAGATGGGTCATGGGTTGGATTTGGACCAGCTCCATCCGCCCCAAACCCGACCCATTGCCATCCCTTGCACCAGAGGATGGATCTCTACTCTTATAAAAAGCTGAGTTGGTGATGATGGTGTGCCTGCCATCCTTCATTTACAACCGTTCGATTTACATCCAACGCATCTGAGACAAACTATGTCAGTTTTACAAAAAGACCCCCGCACTCCACTACTCATTTGTAGATAACCCCCTGCCTCTCACATCATCTATCCATCTCATGACAAAATAAGAAGAATCTGGAGAGGTTGCTGCTCTTGGTGTCGTCTGCCCCCAACGCCTCTCATGCCTTCTCTTGGGCCGCATTGCCGACCACCACCACGACTCCCTCCTCCTCGCCATCTCCTTTGCCCCCTTCCAAGTCATCCTGAGTTACATTCATAGTTGTCTAGAAAAAATAAACAAAATCGATACTCAAAAAATATTTTTTGAAGATCTTTTTTTGCAAAGCACAATAAGTGTTATTTCGTCATGAAGTTTTGGATGCAGGTTGAACACTTGAACGCTTTTGTTTGTAAAAGATATTTTTTATCTATTTTCCTACATTTACTATTCACCCGTATGCTTGTGAGCTCTAAAGAAGAATGAATATCCGAAGAAACCTATCAATATTTGTTAAACATGAGATGACTCGGATCAATGCATTTCGGTGTTGTCGTGCATGCACGGGCATCTTACTAGTAAGTGGATAAGCCGGAATTAGGCTGGGACATGGAGAGTGAGATATTGATGAGCTACTGGACCAGATATTATGAGGAGGGAAAGAACCAGAGGTGGGTGGGCTACTGCTTGTTTTGGGATGCATGGTCAGATGGTATGCCATTGCGTGTGTTAGTTTCGTTTTTTCCTGAACGTGTACATTGTAGACGCTAGGGATACATACTTTTCGGAAGAAAAAAAATGAATACCTATGACTTGTAGTGGGTTCATTGTTAGAAAATTTAGGGTTTGTGGTCTACCCTCTATTCCTCTGCGCTTATTCGTGGTGCCGCTCACAAATTGCATATTTGAGGCTAGGGGTTGAGACCTTCTTATACTGTCTTTTCAAAGAGTCCACATCTTATCTCTACTCTTAATGGAGCAGTTGGTAGTCTCGCTTTCAGGTTTTTTTTCGTTTCACCTTCCATGGTTTTTTTGTACCTCCCCCCACCTTCGCTGGTTTTTTTCGTAGATTTTTTTCGTCCCCTCCCCCACTTCATCGGTTTATTTTCGCGTCACCCTCTCACACAATGAAAGAAATCTGAATAGATCAGAACTTTCCATACTGACGCAAGTTATTTAGTAATGTAGAATCAATCACGAACAATCTCTAAAGATCAAATCTAAATTAATTAACCTTACCTTAAATCACTCAATCACATTAATTAGAAAATAAATATTTGATTTTCAGAAAAATCGCTCAATCACATTAACCATACCTTAACTCATGGATGGTAATCAATCTCCAAACAAAGAAAACAATACATCAAGGGAGCAGTAAATAAACTCCTTTCTTATGACATGTATATGATCTTCCCTTCTCTCTTCGTTGTCGAGCGTTCTTCATTCTCGAGGCCGATACTTGGGCTGTGTCACGGGGTCGCGGCGGTGCCAGAGGACGAGGATGGCGAGGCCGGGTGCCGCGGCACCGCGTTGGCCATGGCCGGTGAAGGGGGCGAACAAGGGCGGTTTCCCTGGCCCTGGCTGTGGCCGTGACCCTGGGAGTTGGTGCAGTGGAAGCGACACTTGAAGGACCCGGCGTGGGTGGCCGGCGCGCAAACGCACTTGGAAGCGGGCCCGTGGCCCGCGCCGGACGGCGCCGACGCCGACCCGAGCCACCTCCTCTGCGTATTCTTGGAGCTGTGGCTGGCCGATTTACATGAAATTAATCCCTCAGTTGTGGTGGCAAATATAATACACATAATCCATATTGTTATGCACTAGCATGTGTGTGTGTGTGTGTGTGTGAAATAGATGGATTATGGTCCCATACCCAATAAGATGGAAGTGTGTGTGTGTGTGTGTGTGTTAGAGAGAGAGAAAGAGAGGGAGGGAGAGGGGAAGAGAGTGTGAGGAAGAGGGAGGGAGAGAATGTCTATGTAAGGATTTGATGATAAAAAAGATCGCCAATTTCACTTGATATGTATGAGAATATTAATATTGAACTCTTATAAAGTTAATGTGGCTCCGTTGCAACGCACGGGCGTTCTTCTAGTACATAATAGAGTGTAAATTCCTCTAATTACATAGATCAACGTTAGGGCTGTAATCTAACTATACGATCTAGCTCCTTTCAATAATCAGTGTATCCAAGTAGTTTTTCCACTATAAATAATATATTGTATTCCACTGATAATTGACCAGCTTTCTTAAGCATATATTACTTAAGTTCATTCCAACAAGTAACATCCATCCCTGATTGAACCTAATATATCGACTCTTCTAGAGTTGCTCTAACATGCAGAACAATTTATAACCCGGTCTAAATTTGTACTACCAACTGTTTACACCATTGGCTGAGAAAAATGACTTTTCCTCACCGCCCCACACTAATATATCCTGTAAAAAGGTAATTCACTTGATGGGCTAGTTTGGATTCTACGGAGGAGGCCATGAGGGTCTAGTACATGCGCTTATTCTCCTTGTTCGTGGATGCCTGCATGGCCAGCGTGAACCTCTGGCCGCCGTAGCCCTGGCCTTGTCGAGCGCAGGCGGTGGCCATATGTACGGGAAAGAATTCTATAAGACCAGGTCGGGGGAGAGAGATTAGATGCTTTGTAATTTGTGAATGCCATGTGTCATCCATCAGGACGGGTCTCATCTGCTAACCGTGAGACCTGGTCTTATATAATTTTTTTCCTCATAGGTACCAGGCTACCAGCAACATGCACGGCGGAAAGTTTGCTGGCGCAAAAGTCAGTACGTGATGTTTCCTACTGCCCCATCCTAAAATATGAGACGTTTTGAACAGTTTAAATAAAGTACAAAAATGTTTTATATATTTGGACGGAGGTGGTAAATAAGATGACATATGAAGAGATTTGTTAGACCTAACCATGAGTCAACAACAGTTCTGACATAGTCTTTGGTTTCAGAAATATTTGTGGCACCACTAAAACAAATGGGATTATAATTTGCAATTTAGCCAGATGACCAGAACTTTTGACTTAAATCCAACATCAATTTAAGACAAAAAAAAGTTTGAAACTGGCTTAAATTTTTTGTACTGCTGAAATATTTTGACCAAAATGCAAAATTACCTTTTACAAGATCAAAAATTTGGTATTGAAATTAATGTCAGAAGTGAAACCAATTACCCGCTCAAACATAATGTTTGGAAATAATTTACATCAAAATTAATTGTCACTATTAATAGTCAAATCACCTCTTAAGGGCAACACAACAAAGCTTGACGCTCCAGGCTTCCTCCTTATGGATGAATCAGAAATCAATTTCTCAACCTTGTAGCTAATGTGCTCCCACAACTTTGCGTTTCCATCTTCGATGAACATTTGTTCAAGAACCATGGCATTCTCGGCAAAGAATTTTATTAGCTTGGCACCAAGACAATTCGCCGCCCCAAGCCGAAACTGCAAGGCCACTCTAGCCAAAGAGCTCCCTAAGCAGTCGAACGAGTGCTGGCTCAAGCCAGGGATCTCGGAGACCTCATCGTAGTTGGCGGCGTCATTTCCTTCGGGTGACATCGCCCGTCGGCTTCGAGTTTCGATGGCGGGTTAGAAGATCGATGGACTTTTCACGGTCAGCACTGAACTTCCTTTCTAGGAAGCGGTTTTCGTCATCGTGCTCGTGCCAGTAGTGTAGGTAGTGATGGTCCGCGGTGAGGTTGATCCGGAGGTCGTGGAGCATGGGGCAGCAGCGGAGCAGGTTCGCGATCGCCACTGCCGCCATCTTACCTTTGGGCCTGTGCACTCCGTGCAGTTGAAGGCGCTGGAGGATGGAGAAGGTAGGCAGGAGCTCAGCCCTCCTCTCCTCGCTGAGCACAGCCATGTCCTCGAGGGGGTTTATGTTTAGCTTCAGCTCCTTCACACTGGCGACGTTGTGAAGGAATCGCCAAAAGCTCTCGAGGTTGCCCTCGTCGGTTTGCTTGTGGCGGCGCAGAATTTTGTTCACTCTTTCAATGCGGGTGCACGGCACAAAATGCAGGTCGGCATGTGCCAAGTCGGGCGGCGGCAGGCTCAGTGAGAACGGCCGGAGAACCCCCTTATACCTGAAGCGACGTAGCCTCGGCGCGTCGATCTTCGCCGGGACAACGCCGGCCTTGTCCACTATGTAGTGTCGCAGCGAGCCATCGTTGTTCTTCCAGTTGCACCTCTCTAGGGCGAGCACGGTGGCCGCAGGGAGCCGGAGCAGGGCTTCTGCTGGCAGCAGAAGGGAAGTCTTAACGAAGTCCCACCGGTGGTCGATCGGCGAACCAGGGTCCGGCTCCCTATCTGTTGGCGGTAAGATGATGAGGGACTCAAAGTGGACGGTGGCGAGTGCAGGCGCAGCGTAGATGAGACTCTGGAGGGCGTCGAGCCGCACGGTACCATGGTGCAGCCGCAGCGACGAAAGGCGCGGGAACACGACCGCGGAGGCCGGCGGAACGAGGTCGCTGGAGTTGGTGAGGTCCAGCACGCGGAGGTTCTCCGACTGCACGGAGCCTAGGTTGAACACGTAGACGCCGAGTGAGCTGAGGTTGATCTCGCCGTCCGAGTAGGCGTCCCAGCAGGCGCCGTACGTGCGGCGGTCGGACTCAGACTCTTCGGCGTCGAGCCGGAGCTCCTCGACGCGGCGCGCCGCATGGTGGGAGAGCAGCTTGGCGAGCACGCCGTGGTACCGCGACGACGACGGAGGCAACTTCACATCCCTGCGGCTGTTCAGGAATCAGGAATGCGTCGATAGACTTGCCGGTGACACGAAGGGTGAGCCTCGTGACGGGGACGTCTGCGGCGTCGACCGCCGCCTCGGCCGCGGCCACAAAGGCGCCGCGCCGGGAGGAGGAGAGGTCGTCGTCCCAGCCACAGTCCTCGACGTCCGTCTCCAGGTTTACGGCGCCTGAGGACCGCCAGAGCGGCGAGCGCCATCGTGGCGGCGGCCTGCTTGCCTGGGACGAAGTGGAGGACGCGCAGGAGGAGCTCGTCTGGGAGGTCGGACAGGCGGTCAACTCCGCCGGCCATCGTCTACGTCGGCGGCAACAGCGGCGATGCGATCGGACGATCGCGATCCCGATGCGTGTTGCGTCTCTCCTTTTTTTCAGGAACGGGTTTGTTTTTGTTTTTTTAGGCTGGGGACGCATTCGTACATATGTCGGTTTGGGGGCGAGGGGATACACGTGAAACGTTCGCGTCAATCCTCCCTCGCGACTTTTTCGGGCCGAAACTGATTCATGCACGATTCTTGTGGCCAATGTATGCACGAGCACGACATGGAAATCCAGCGGCAGATGTCCCGATGTATGCATGCATGTTCGGCTGGATTTAGTTTGTCGTGTATGAGTCGTCTGAATTTGTCGTGTGTATAGCACGGCTCTTTCGGGCCGGGTCTATGAGCATCTCTAGCAAATCCAACTTCGGGTCAAAAAAGTTGCCCGAACAAAACCTCTTATACACCTTCGATCTATAAGCTGCAACACATCTCGACGCCTCACCCAGCCACAGCTCCGAGGAATAAGGCAGTAGTTGACGCCTGCAGGAGTCCCCTAGGCGAAAAACCACAGGGTTTCGATCTCTTCCGGCGATCTACGTCAGAATCTACTTTTTCTCCCGTCGTGCTCGCGCACCCCCGGCTGCCAAGACTCGGCGCTGTCTCTAGCCGCTGGTCGACCACCGAGGATGACGGAGAGCGCGGGATCACAGCGTAGGAAGGGAAGAGAGACGGCGGAAGAACTGCTGGCAAGGCTCACTTTGCAGGAAGAGGAGGAGGATGAATTCGTCTGGGAGGAAGAGCTGCCTGACAGTTTGGAACCTGCGAAGTGGTTCGCGATTGCCCGCGTCCACACGCCGAAATCGTTCAGTCCTAATGCCCTCTACGGGGATATGCGGGCGGCCTGGAACCCGGCTAGACCGGTGGTGTGGAGAAAGATCAAGGAAAATCTCTTCACAGCGCAATTTGGATGCCTTGGTGACTGGAATAAGGCCATGCTTGAGGGGCCTTGGTTGTTTAGAGATCAGGCGGTGATCATGGAGGAATATGACGGATTTAGAAACCTTGATTCTTTTAAACTCGACAGGCTGGCTGTTTGGGCTCAGATCCACCGGCTTCCTAATAATTTTCTGGTCGAACCAGCAGTGAAAGGGCTAGCCTCCAGAATCGGCGAAGTGGAAGAAGTACAATTGAAGCTGCCTGCAGGTTACTTTGGGGAATTTGTCAGGGTGAAGATAAAGATAGATATTAATGCCAAGATCAAGCATTTCGTCACTGGAAAAAAGGGAGATGAGAGGATCAAATATCAAATTAAGTATGAAAAGTTGCCTATCTTCTGCTACAATTGTGGGGAGTTTGGTCATTGGCATGAGGAGTGCGGAGATGGAGTGCATGATGAGATGTCTTTCGAGTGGGGCGATTTTCTCTTTGCTGATAATGTTTGCTTCAGGCCCTCTGGCCGGGGGAACCCTGCTCCTCAGTGTGGCAGAGGTGGCCCGGGGATGGGCGGTCGTGGGAGAGGCCGTGAACAGTATAACCCAGAGCGAAGCTGGCGTTTTAATGCTCAACAGCAGCAGAACCGGGGGACGGCAGGGAACACAGAGGAGGAGAAAGTTGGGACTGAGGATGGAGCGACCCAGGGGTTGATGAGTACGGGGCAGGAGCAGTGTCAGAACTCAAATAAACGCATCTCCGTGGACAACATGGCTAGTATATCGACGAGCGACAGTGTGGAGGGGTCCCAGGATGACACTTTAGCGTTGATTCCTGTTCAGCCTAAAGTTCCCCCTCTCCCACCAGTTTATGTGTCACCAAGGAAGGAAAGGAAAAGGCCAAAGAAAGGGATGGATGAGTCAGGATTGACGGTGGAGATAGGCGAAGCCACCAATATCAATGAAGCACAATCGGCGGGCTCCTTCGAGGGGTACCGCCGGGCGCAATGAGTATTCTGAGTTGGAACTGTCGTGGCGCGGGCAACGCTGCGACGGTTCGAGAACTTCGTGATTTCGCGAAGGATTTTGCCCCTACCCTATTATGCATTGTTGAGACACAGATTGAGAGATCTAGGGTAGAAAACTTAGCTGGTGCGATCGGTTATGATAGTGGCTATGATGTAAGTAGTCAAGGTAGAAGTGGTGGACTTGGTATTTTCTGGAATAATCCAATAAAGATTGAGATTCTTGGTTACTCTGTTTACCACATTGATTGCTCTGTGGAAGAACCAGGGAGTGATCGATGGAGAATGACGTTGTTCTATGGGGAAGCTCAAACATCTCTAAGGTTCCAAACGTGGGATATATTAAAAGGGATCAGTTCTTTGAGTGATCTGCCATGGGTGTGTTTAGGCGATTTTAACGAGGTGCTTCGTCCGGACGAACATGAAGGAGTTGGGGAACGAAGCAATGCACAAATACAAGGCTTCCGTGAGGCGGTTGATGTTTGCATGTTAATGGATGTTGGCTATCAGGGGCACTTCTGGACTTATGAGAAGAAAGTGGTGGGAGGAAGTTATACCCGGGTGCGGCTGGATCGCGCCTTAGCCTCGGCGGAGTGGAATGAAAGGTTTACAGATGCTCACGTACGGCACCTCACAGCAGCAAATTCAGACCATTGCCCTATTCTGTTGAACTTGCATGCGACGGGGCCACGAAGGAGGAAGAGAGAGTTCAAGTATGAATTAATGTGGGAGACACATGAGACATGGGAAAATACGATTACGTCGTGCTGGACTATGGGAGATCCAACGGAGCACATGGAGGAGCTGCGAGCAAAGCTAAGTCCAATCTCTGGTGAGATAGACTCGTGGAACAAGAACACTTTTGGTTCTGTGAGGAAGGAGATAAAAAACTTAAAGACTGAATTAGAACGCCTTCGCAGCGATCCAGCGAGAACAGCTCCGTCTCACATTGAACTGAAAATCAATAAGAAACTTGTGGAGATGTATCACAGGGAGGAGTTGATGTGGAGACAACGCTCCCGGTTGGAGTGGCTTTCGGCTGGGGATAGAAACACATGTTTCTTTCACCTTCGGGCTAGCCAGCGCCGCAAGAGAAACATGATCAAAGCTCTTGCTAACTCATTGGGTGGTCTAACGGAGGATCAAGGTGATTTGAAGGCACTAGTTAATGAGTTTTATCATAATTTATATACATCGGAAGGTGTTGCAGGTGTAGAGGAGGTACTAGCAAACGTGCCTGTCAAAGTTACTGACCAAATGAATTCTATTCTTCTTGAGCCCTACACCAAAGAAGAAGTTAAAAAGGCGTTATTCCAAATGGGCCCGACTAAGGCACCGGGTGCGGATGGTTTTCCTGCTCATTTCTATCAGCGACACTGGGACATCTATGGAGATGAAGTAACAAAAGCGGTCCTGAGAATTGTCAGAGGTGAGGAGGATGCTCAGTGTGTGAATGATACAGTCTTGGTGCTTATTCCAAAGGTCCTTAATCCAACTCAACTCTCTCAGTTCCGCCCTATAAGCTTATGTAATGTTATCTATAAAATTGCATCCAAGGTTGTTGCTAATAGGCTAAAGATGATTCTACCGGACATTATATCTGAGGAGCAGTCAGCTTTCGTCCCAGGTAGATTAATCACAGATAACATAATATGTGCATATGAGTGCCTGCATTTTATGAAGAGGAACAGAGCAAAGAGGAATAATTTTTGTGCGTTGAAGTTGGATATGATGAAATCCTATGATAGGCTAGAGTGGCCTTATCTTCGAGCTATAATGGAAAAATTGGGGTTTGCACACTCTTGGGTCCAAACAGTTATGGGTATGGTGCAATCTGTATCGTTCTCGGTATTATTCAATGGTGAGAAGCTGGAGCAATTTACACCGACTAGAGGTATCCGACAGGGAGATCCAATCTCTCCTTATCTTTTCTTAATTGCAGCAGAGGGCCTTTCGTGCCTCTTGAAAACTAGTTCTCAGTCGTCTGTTCTAGAAGGAATCAAGGTGGCCTCGACGGCTCCGTCTGTTAACCACCTCCTTTTTGCTGACGATAGCCTGTTGCTTTTTAAGTCAAGTGTTGAGGGGGCTATGATGGTTTCAAACCTATTGGACAAATATTGCAGTGCTTCGGGTTAGAAGATCAATAATGCTAAATCTTCTATTTTCTTTAGTAGAGGGTGCCCTCAAGGGATCAGAGAAAGCATCAAACAATGTCTTAATGTGCACAATGAATCCTTGTCTGATAGATATTTGGGTATGCCCACAGATGTTGGACAGTCCAAGATGGGTACGTTTAAGTACTTGAGAGACAGGGTGTGGGAGGAAGTCAGAGGATGGATGGAGAAGCTTCTGTCAGCAGCTGGAAAAGAGGTTCTCATCAAGTCAGTTGCTCAGGCTATACCAGTATATTCAATGGCTTGTTTCAGATTGCCTCGGGGTCTGTGTGAGAACATTACCTCCATAATCAGGCAATTTTGGTGGGGCAGTAAACAAGGTCGAAGGAAACCAGCTTGGGTCTCTTGGGATGTAATGACGAAGCCAAAGTACCTTGGTGGGATGGGTTTCAGAGACATTGAGATTTTTAACCTATCTCTGCTTGCCCGTCAAGCATGGAGGCTCCTCGAGTCACCACAATCGCTGAGTGTAAGAATTATAAAAGCGGTGTACTTTCCAAATGCTGACTTTTTGGAGGCAGAATTGGGTACCCAACCTTCGCAGATATGGTGAGCTATATTGGATGGTAGGGACATAGTGAAACAGGGCATCATTAGGAGGATTGGGAATGGTCAAGGAACGAATATATGGGAGACAAACTGGCTCCCCAGGATAGGCCCTCTGCGACCGATTGTCTCACTTTCAGCAAACCCTCCCACGCTGGTAGCTGAACTAATTGATCATACATCAGCAACTTGGCGGGAGGAGGTGATTCGGGCCACTTTCTTACCCATCGACGCGGAGGTAATCATGGGCCTGCCGCTCTGCACAAGGACGGTGGAAGATTTCTGGGCTTGGTCAGGTGAGCGGAACGGCATTTTCTCGGTCAGATCGGCCTATAGAATGATCCTAAACAAGAAAGAGCACCGAGACAATTGGCTTTATGAGCATGCAGGAGCGTCGGATTTGTCAGAAAGTTCTAAGGCATGGACGTCGTTGTGGCATACTAGGGTTCCATCAAAAGTTAAAGTCTTTTTATGGCGGCTTGCAAGGCATTCGATGCCGACGACGGATCTTCTCCAACACCGTAATATGTCCACTACTCATTTATGCGCCCTGTGTGGGTGTGAGGATTCATGGAGGCATGCCCTACTGAATTGCACTATGTCAAGATGCATATGGACCTTAGCTGAAAATTCCTTGACGGAAGCAATGAGCCAGAACGAGGATCCTAATGCAAAAAACTGGATATTTGCAATGAATGATATACTATCCCAGAAAGATTTCGTGCTGCTGGTAGTAACGTTATGGGCTGTATGGAAAGCAAGACGAAAGGCAATATATGAAGGAGTTTTTCAGAGTCCACAAGCAACATACCAGTTTATCCGGTCCTACTTAGCAGACTTGAAAACTATCGAGGAACCAGCTGCAGGTAGCGCAAGGACTCACCGGGCCAGCCGATCGCAATGGATCCCCCCTCCGGAGAACTTTTACAAAATAAACGTTGATGCTGCAGTTGCAAACAATCGAGGACGAGGAGTTGCTGCTGCTATTTGCAGAGATCAAGACGGCACTTTCCAGGGGGCATCGGCTATAGTTTTTAAGGGAGTTTGTGATCCTCAAACTCTAGAAGCTCTGGCTGTACGGGAAGCTTTAGCTATTGCTGACGATCTTAATCTTCGACGAGTACTTGTGGCGTCAGACTGCATGGTAGTTTTGGATGATCTCAAGCAAGAAAACAAAGCAAGATATGGTGCTGTTTTACATGAAATCATAGACCATAGCTCTTCTTTCTTAGCGTGTAATTTTGTTCATGAGTTTAGGAGCTCAAATTTCGAGGCTCACAATTTAGCGAAGTATGTTTTGAGATTAGGGGTGGGCCGCCATGTTTGGTTAGGACACCCCGGCGATCTCTCTTTTGTACCTACAAACATTGGGTCCGGTTAAATAAAACTTCGCGAGATTGTCTCAAAAAAAAACCTTCGATCTGTAATTTTTTTAAGGGGGTATATACGGTGGTTGGATAACTATTCGATTTCTTCTGAAAACTTTCCTAAAACATTTCCCACATTAGATCAAATATTAACGGATTAATGTATGTTTATCCATGTGATTACAAACTCCTTAAATCTCTACTTCTATAAAAAGCTGAGTTGGTGACGATGATTTGCCGGTCATCCTTCATTTACAACCGTTCGATTTACATCCAACGCATCTGGGATAAAACTATGTCAATTTTGCAAAAAGACCCCGCACTCCACACCTTGTTCGTAGATAACCCCCTGCCTCTCGCGTTCAACCATCTCCCCCTCTCACCTCATCTAGCCATCTCAGAAAAAAAAGGATGCTCTCGGCGCCGTCTGCCTCCAACGCCTCTCATGCCTTCTCTCAGGCCGCATTGCGGACTACCACCACGACCCCCTCTTCCTCGCAATCTCCTCCGCCCCCTTTCAAGTCATCCCGGGTTACATTCACGGTGTGGTCTAGCAAAAATAAACAAAATCGACACTCAAAAAAAAATCTTAAAGATCATTTTCTTGCAAAAGCACAAGTGTTATTTCTTCGTGAAGTTTTGGATGCAGGTTGAGCACTTGAACGCTTTTGTTTGCAAAAGATATTTTTTATCTATTTTGCATATATTTACTCTTCATCCGGATGCTTGTGAGCTCTAGAGAAGAATGAATATCCGAAGAAACCTATCGATATTTGTTACACATGAGATGATCTCCACATATTTTGTCAATAAACAACTCCTGGATGAATGTATTTTGGTGTTCCACAGGCATCTTACTAGTTTAGGACAGTAAAACTTATCCTAAAGCGAGCCCTCACAACAATTTACGTTTCTAGCCGTCCGTTCGCAATATAGATGTTTTTAACCGTTGGGTCTTTTGTGTACAAGCATCTGTTATATCTTGACTCTGCTGTTCTATGGACTGCTGTTGCAGAGGCCAAAACGACGGCCTATTGTAAACTGGGCCGTCGGACAACCCATTCCAACGTTTCGCTAAGGGCTTGTTCGGTTAATCCCTCTCAGAAGGGGATTGGAGAGGATTGGAGGGGATTGAGGTGGATTTTGACTTGTAGGGGATTTAATCCCTCTCAATCCCCTTCAAACCCCTTCAAATTTGAAGGAACTGAACAAGGCCTAAAGGATGTCTGGCTTCACTAAAGAGGACTCTGCCCACCGCAGCCATTTGATTTGGCTTACCGGTAGTATACTGTGCTAGCCACGAATGCTGCATCTCCTCCACGCCTGACACGAACAGCACCACGGACATGCTCCGCCATGGCGCTGCTACCCATCGACCTCACGGCCGAGCCCCACACCCCTTCCTACTCTAAGCGCTACCATCGACCCAACGTCTTGTGCATATCATAGCATACATGATGGACCCAATTGCCGAGGCATATGGAACTCAACTTATCTGCACACACTCATCAACTGTCTTGGGACATTGAATGCATGGCTGACAGATCTGACCGCATGGCTTTATATTCCTCAATAAAAAATATGTCTGACAAACGTTTCACATTTAGGGATAATATTGTACGCATCAATGGACTGAGAAACTGGGGTTAGTCGGGACTATTGTGAAATGGTTTTCTAGAAACATGAAGGGCATGATTTGGTCCTTGGCCAATGGACGCAGGCTAAAGCTTTGCCCCAATAACAAACTCCCCTTCGTCGTGTTTTTGTCAAAGTAGAAAGACATCCTGCTATTTGACCTGTCCTTGTTAGTATAATATCGGGCATCCTGATATTTCATTAGTTATAAGGACATTCTGCTTTGAAATAGCAGATGTAGTTTGGTGTCTTTGTGCTTGTGCACGCTTGGGTGTTGCACTTCAAGTGGCGGAGGTTTACTGATGTCTTCGTGGACGCTCCGATAGTAGTGAGGGCAATGCTAGTGAATGTGATCGGTGAGCCAAGTTATGAACTTCCTTGTGTTGAAGCCCATGTGCAGTGAGCCCTAACACGACTAAGGTATACTCCCTTCGATTCAAAATAGATGACTCAACTTTGTACTAACTTTAGTGGAGTACGAAATTAGTATGAAATTGAGTCATCTATTTTGAAACGGGGAGAGTAGTAAATACACATCTCAGTGTATAGAACTGTGGATGTCGTCCACTTGCCTTTTACAGTTCCTATTTCCCATGTAGATCGGGGAGTAGCCAGGTAA
>NC_057800.1:693152720-693173784 GCF_018294505.1 Triticum aestivum
CTTGCATGCAAACCCCACCCGTCAGCCTCTCTCCTCTCTCCCCCCCTCTTTTTCTGTCAGGCCCACCCCACCCACTTGCAAAAAAAGGGATCTCTCTCCTCTCTCTCTCTCCGCAAGCAGGAAGCAGAGCTCCTCGCTCCGGCCGCGCTCGCCACCACGCCTTCTGGCCGTTGTCTCGCTGCCAGCCGAGCCCTCGCACTGACCGCAACGCCTCCTCGCCGCCCGCCCTCACCGCGCGCCCTCGCCTTGGCTGCCGTACGCCCTCACCACGCCTCCTCGCCGCTCCCGCGCGGCTGGACGAATGGGCCACCGGGCGAGACAGCCGGAGTGGGCCGTCTCCGCCCGCGCACTCCACGGCGCCCTCGCCGGGCGGTCGAGCTCCAGCTCCACGGCATGGCCAAGGACGAGGACGACGCGGCGGAGGACAAGGACGGCACGGCACGGCTCGCCGGGCGCTCCAGCTCTAACTCGCCCTGGCCGGCTGCTCGCGTGGACGAGGATAACGCGGCGGAGGACGAGGACGGCACGACATGGCTCGCCGGGCGCTCCAGCTCCAGCTCTACCTTCGGCTCGCGTGGTCCTGCTGCTGCTCCTGGGCCCCGGCGCTAAGAGGCCGGGGCGGTTGGCCTGCTTCCCGCGTTCTGGCCGTCGCTGTCCGCCGCGGCATGCGTGCGTTGCTCGCGGGCGTGTTGGTCGGGTTCTGCAGCCGCACGGGCATGCACAGGCTTGCATGTTGGTCGGGTTTGGTGGCCGCAGCCGCCGCGTGCTGGCCGTCACTGTCGCGTGCGTGCGTGGTGTCGCGACGCCGTGCTCGGAGCTCTCGCGTGCTAGCCAGCGCGTGCATGCGCAGCAGCAGCCACGGCTCGGCCCCGCCCCGCTCCTAGCAGCGTCGCAGGAGAGCACGTAGCGGGAGCGGTCGGCGTGGTGCGCCTCGAGGTGGAGCATGGGGGCGTCGTCGAGGCCGCGACGAGGAGCCGGGAGGAGGCCGCAGCAGCCAGCGAGCCGGGAGGAGGCGGCGGAAGACGAAGAAGCGGCCGAGCGAGTCCTGGGGGGCACAACGGCTCGAAACTTTTTGCACCCAAACGCAAAGTTAGCGCCGGGGCCTCCCTAGGAGGCTGAAAAAACGCCTCCTGGGGGGCACAACGGCTGGAGATGCTCTAACGCGGACCCCTCGGGAGCGCTTGCGCGACATCTGGGCCGACCCATATCCGGGGTTTCGAGAGCCTTTCTTCCATCAGTTTTGGGAAGATTTTAGAAATTCACAAGTATTTTTCCTCAACTTCTTTTCTTTCAGTTTTCTCGGTTTTTGCATTTTTTTTTTCTTTTTCTTTTTCTTTTTCCTTTCTTTTCATTTTTCATTTTTATATTTTAATTTAATTTTTAAAAATTCATTAATGTTTTTGCAATCTCACAATTTTTGGGACTTGTGAACATTTCTTGATTTCACGAATAGTTTATGAATTCATGAATGTTTCTTGAAATTCAAAATTATTTTTCTAATTCAGGAGCATTTTTTCAGGTCACGAAAACCTTTTGAAATTCATGAAATTTTCTGAGATTCACAAACATTTCTTTAATTTTGGTCATTTCTCTGAGATCCGTGATTTTTTTGTATTCACAAACTTTTGTACCACCACCCCTTATAAAATGGTGGATTATACCATGATCGTCGTCCTTAGGTGCACTAGTTTTCACATTTGGATTTGTTCCATTATTAGTGGAACTAGAACCATCATTAGGGTTAGGGGGAGTAGAAGTAGATGCATCATTTTTTTGCGGGAAAACAACCGATTTATTCATCTTCAATTATGGCAGTACAACGAACACTAGAAATAATAAAAATTACATCCAGATTCATAGACCACCTAGCAACGACTACAAGCACTGAAGCGAGCCGAAGGCGTGCCGCCGTCATCGCCCCTCTATCACCAGAGCCAGACAAAACTTGTTGTAGTAGACAGTCAGGACGTCGTCGTGCTAAGACCCCATAGGACCAGCGCACCAGAATAGCAACCATTGCCGATGAAGAGTGGCGTAGATCGAAAGGATCCAACCTGAAAACACATGAACGTAAACGAACGATGAACAGATCCGAGCAAATCCACCAAAGACAGATCCACCAAAGACACACATCTCCACACACCCACCGAAGATTAGATGCACCACCGGAACGGGGGCTAGACGGGGAGAACCTTATTCCATCTTCAGGGAGCCGTTGCCGTCTCGCCTTCCTGAGCAGGACACAAACCCTAACAAAACTCGAAAACACATCTTAAAAATGAAGCCCTCCCACCGGCAAGGGCCGGGATCCACCATGCCTCCATGGCCCTAAGGCCACCGGAGACGAGGCTAACGGGCGGCGGCGCCGGCGGGAGGCGGAGGAATCCTAATTTTTATGGGGAGGAGCGGCTGCTTGAGCCCAAGTAGATGCATCATTTCTACCACTAGATGCATCATTGTTGATAGGTTCTTTAGCTCCTTTCTCATTTAATTCATGAACATTTATTTAGATTCTCGATCGTTTTAAATTGAGAGCATTTGTAAAATTCCTGAACACTTTTTTCATTCTCAAATACTTTTGTGTCATTTTTTTCTCAAAGCATCGACAACAAAATAAAATAAAAAGAAGCATGCAGCGCGAACGACATGCAAGCAAGCAGCAACGGCGAACGCTACATAGAGCATTTTTAGCAGACCCCTTATAACGCAGTGTTGGGGAACGTAGCAGAATTTTAAAATTTTCTACGCATCACCAAGATCAATCTATGGAGTCATCTAGCAACGAGGGAGAGGGGAGTGCATCTACATACCCTTGTAGATCGCGAGCGGAAGCGTTCAAGAGAACGGGGTTGATGGAGTCGTACTCGTCGTGATCCAAATCACCGATGACCGAGCGCCGAACGGACGGCACCTCCGCGTTCAACACACGTATGGTTGGGGAAGACGTCTCCTCCTTCTTGATCCAGCAAGGGGAAGGAGAGGTTGATGGAGATCCAGCAGCACGACGACATGGTGATGGAAGCAGCGGTGATCTCGGCAGAGCTTCGCCAAGCTCTAACGAGAGAGAGAGAGAGAGAGAGAGAGAGAGAGAGAGAGAGAGCGGTGTTACGAGGGGAGAGGGAGGCGTCAGGGACTTGGGTGCGGCTGCCCTCCCTCCCCTCACTATATATAGGGCCCCAAGGAGGGGGGGCGCCGGCCCTAGGAGATAGGATCTCCAAGGGGGGGCGGCGGCCAAGGGGGACTTGCCCCCCAAGCCAAGTGGGGCGCCCCCACCCCTAGGGTTTCCAACCCTAGGTGCAGGGGGAGGCCCATGGGGGCGCACCAGCCCACCAGGGGCTGGTTCCCCTCCCACTTCAGCCCATGGGGCCCTCCGGGATAGGTGGCCCCACCCGGTGGACCCTCGGGACCCTTCCGGTGGTCCAGGTACAATACCGATTACCCCCGAAACTTTTCCGATGGCCGAAACTGGACTTCCTATATATAAATCTTCACCTCCGGACCATTTCGGAACTCCTCATGACGTCCGGATCTCATACGGGACTCCGAACAACTTTCGGGTTACCGCATACTAATATCTCTATAACCCTAGCGTCACCAAACCTTAAGTGTGTAGACCCTACGGGTTCGGGAGATACGCAGACATGACCGAGACGACTCTCCGGTCAATAACCAACAGCGAGATCTGGATACCCATATTGGCTCCCACATGTTCCACGATGATCTCATCGGATGAACCACGATGTCAAGGATTCAATTAATCCCGTATTCAATTACCTTTGTCAATCGGTACGTTACTTGCCCGAGATTCGATCGTCGGTATCCCAATACCTCGTTCAATCTCGTTACCGGCAAGTCACTTTACTCGTACCGTAATGCATGATCCCGTGACCAAAAACTTGGTCACATTGAGCTCATTGTGATGATGCATTACCGAGTGGGCCCAGAGATACCTCTCCGTCATACGGAGTGACAAATCCCAGTCTCGATCCGTGTCAACCCAACAGATACTTTCGGGGATACCCGTAGTATACCTTTATAGTCACCCAGTTAAGTTGTGATGTTTGGTACACCCAAAGCACTCCTACGGCATCCGGGAGTTACATGATCTCATGGTCTAAGGAAATGATACTTGACATTGGAAAAGCTCTAGCAAACGAACTACACGATCTTGTGTTATGCTTAGGATTGGGTCTTGTCCATCACATCATTCTCCTAATGATGTGATCCCGTTATCAATGACATCCAATGTCCATAGTCAAGAAACCATGACTATCTATTGATCAACGAGCTAGTTAACTAGCGGCTCACTAGGGACATGTTATGGTCTATGTATTCACACATGTATTATGATTTCCGGATAACACAATTATAGCATGAATAATAGACAATTATCATGAACAAGGAAATATAATAATAATCATTTTATTATTACCTCTAGGGCATATTTCCAACAGTCTCCCACTTGCACTAGAGTCAATAATCTAGTTACATTGTGATGAATCGAACACCCATAGAGTTCTGGTGTTGATCATGTTTTGCTCGCGGAAGAGGTTTAGTCAACGGATCTGCGACATTTAGATCCGTATGTACTTTGCAAATATCTATGTCTCCATCTTGAACATTTTCACGAATGGAGTTGAAGCGACGCTTGATGTGCCTGGTCTTCTTGTGAAACCTGGGCTCCTTGGCAAGGGCAATAGCTCCAGTGTTATCACAGAAGAGAGTGATCGGCCCCGACGCATTGGGTATGACTCCTAGGTTGGTGATGAACTCCTTCATCCAGATTGCTTCATGCGCTGCCTCCGAGGCTGCCATGTACTCCTCTTCACATGTAGATCCCGTCACGACGCTTTGCTTGCAACTGCACCAGCTTACTGCCCCACCATTCAAAATATACATGTATCCGGTTTGTGACTTAGAGTCATCCAGATCTGTGTCGAAGCTAGCGTCGACGTAACCCTTTACGATGAGCTCCTCGTCACCTCCATATACGAGAAACATATCCTTAGTCCTTTTCAGCTACTTCAGGATGTTCTTGACCGTTGTCCAGTGTTCCATGCCGGGATTACTTTGGTACCTTCCTATCAAACTTACGGCAAGGTTTACATCAGGTCTGGTACACGGCATGGCATACATGATAGACCCTATGGCTGAGGCATAGGGGACGACACTCATCTTTTCTCTATCTTCTGCCGTGGTCGGACATTGAGCTGAGCTCAATTTCACACCTTGCAACATAGGCAAGAACCCCTTCTTGGACTGATCATATTGAACTTCTTCAATATCTTATCAAGGTATGTGCTTTGTGAAAGACCTATGAGACGTCTCGATCTATCTCTATAGATCTTGATGCCTAATATGTAAGCATCTTCTCCAAGGTCCTTCATTGAAAAACATTTATTCAAGTAGGCCTTAATACTGTCCAAAAGTTCTATATTATTTCCCATCAAAAGTATGTCATCCACATATAATATGAGAAATGCTACAGAGCTCCCACTCACTTTCTTGTAAACGCAGGCTTCTCCATAAGTCTGCATAAACCCAAACGCTTTGATCATTTCATTAAAGCGAATGTTCCAACTCCGAGATGCTTGCACCAGCCCATAGATGGAGCGATGGAGCTTGCATACCTTGTTAGCATTCTTAGGATCGACAAAGCCTTCCGGCTGCATCATATACAATTCTTCCTTAAGAAAGCCGTTAAGGAATGCCGTTTTGACGTCCATTTGCCATATCTCATAATCATAGCATGTGGCAATTGCTAACATGATTCGGACGGACTTCAGCTTCGCTACGGGTGGGAAGGTCTCATCGTAGTCAACCCCTTGAACTTATCGATAACCCTTAGCGACAAGTCGAGCCTTATAGATGGTAGAAATTACAATCTGCGTCCGTCTTCTTCTTAAAGATCCATTTATTCTCTATCGCTCGCCGATCATCGGGCAAGTCTGTCAAAGTCCATACTTTGTTTTCATACATGGATCCTATCTCGGATTGCATGGCTTCAAGCCATTTGTTGGAATCTGGGCCCGCCATTGCTTCTTCATAGTTCGAAGGTTCACCGTTGTCTAACAACATGATTTCCAGGACAGGGTTGCCATACCATTCTGGTGTGGAACGTGTCCTTGTGGACCTTCGAAGTTCAGTAGCAACTTGATCCGAAGTACCTTGATCATCATCATTAACTTCCTCTCTAGTCGGTGCGGGCACCACAGGAACATCTTCCTGGGCTGCGCTACTTTCCGGTTCAAGAGGCAGTACTTCATCGAGTTCTACTTTCCTCCCACTTACTTCTCTCGAGAGAAACTCTTTCTCCAAAAAGGACCCGTTCTTGGCAACAAAGATCTTGCCTTTGGATCTGAGGTAGAAGGTATAACCAATGGTTTCCTTAAGGTATCCTATGAAGACGCATTTTTCCGACTTGGGTTCGAGCTTTTCAGGTTGAAATTTCTTGACATAAGCATCGCATCCCCAAACTTTTAGAAACGACAGCTTAGGTTTCTTCCCAAACCATAATTCATATGGTGTTGTCTCAACGGATTTAGACGGTGCCCTATTTAAAGTGAATGTAGTTGTCTCTAGAGTGCATCCCCAAAATGATAGCGGTAAATCAGTGAGTGACATCATAGATCGCACCATATCCAATAGAGTGCGATTACGACGTTCGGACACACCGTTATGCTGAGGTGTTCCAGGCGGCGTGAGTTGTGAAACGATTCCACGTTTCCTTAAGTGCGTACCAAATTCGTGACTTAAATATTCTCCCCCACGATCTGATCGTAAGAATTTTATCTTTCAGTCACGTTGATTCTCTACCTTATTCTGAAATTCCTTGAACTTTTCAAAGGTCTCAGACTTGTGTTTTATCAAATAGACATACCCATATCTACTTAAGTCATCAATGAGAGTGAGAACATAACGATAGCCACCGTGAGTCTCAACGCTCATTGGACCGCACACATCAGTATGTATAATTTCCAATAAGTTGGTTGCTCGCTCCATTGTTCCGGAGAACGGAGTCTTGGTCATTTTACCCATGAGGCATGGTTCGCACGTGTCAAATGATTCGAAATCAAGAGACTCCAAAAGTCCATCTGTATGGAGCTTCTTCATGCGTTTGACACCGATGTGACCAAGGCGGCAGTGCCACAGATATGTGGGACTATCATTATCAATCTTACATCTTTTGGTATTCACACTATGAATATGTGTAACATCACGTTCGAGATTCATTAAGAATAAACCATTGACCAGCGGGGCATGACCATAAAATATATCTCTCATATAAATAGAACAACCATTATTCTCATATTTAAATGAGTAGCCATCTCGTATTAAACGAGATCCAGATACAATGTTCATGCTCAAAGCTGGCACTAAATAACAATTATTGAGGTTTAAAACTAATCCCGTAGGTAAATGTAGAGGTAGCGTGCCGACGGCGATCACATCGACCTTGGAACCATTCCCGACGCGCATCGTCACCTCGTCCTTCGCCAGTCTTCGTTTATTCCGCAACTCCTGTCTTGAGTTACAAATGTGAGCAACCGCACCGGTGTCAAATACCCAGGAGCTACTACGAGTACTGGTAAGGTACACATCAATTACATGTATATCACATATACCTTTAGTGTTGCCGGCCTTCTTGTCCGCTAAGTATTTGGGGCAGTTCCGCTTCCAGTGTCCCTTTCCCTTGCAAAAAAAGCATTCAGTCTCAGGTTTGGGTCCATTCTTTGGCTTCTTCCCGGCAACTGATTTACCGGGCGCGGCAACTCCCTTGCCGTCCTTCTTGAAGTTCTTCTTACCCTTGCCTTTCTTGAAACTAGTGGTTTTATTGACCATCAACACTTGATGTTCCTTTTTGATTTCTACCTCCGCTGATTTCAGCATTGAAAATACTTCAGGAATAGTTTTCACCATCGCCTGCATATTGTAGTTCATCACAAAGCTCTTGTAGCTAGGTGGGAGCGACTGAAGGATTCTGTCAATGACCGCCTCGTCCGGGAGGTTAATGTCCAGCTGGGACAAGCGATTGTGCAACCCAGACATTTTGAGTATGTGCTCACTGACAGAACTATTTTCCTCCATCTTACAACTATAGAACTTGTCGGAGACTTCATATCTCTCGACCCGGGCATGAGCTTGGAGAACCATTTTCAGCTCTTCGAACATCTCATATACTCCGTGTTGCTCAAAAAGATTTTGGAGCCCCGGTTCTAAGCTGTAAAGCATGCCGCACTGAACGAGGGAGTAATCATCAGCACGTGACTGCCAAGCGTTCATAACGTCTGGGTGCTCTGGGATTGGTGCTTAACCTAGCGGTGCTTCTAGGACATATGCTTTCTTGGCAGCTATGAGGATGATCCTCAGGTTCCGGACCCAGTCCGTATAGTTGTTGCCATCATGTTTCAGCTTGGTTTTCTCTAGGAACGCGTTGAAGTTGAGGTTGACATGAGTGTTGGCCATTTGATCTACAAGACATTTTGCAAAGGTTTTTAGACTAAGTTCATGATAATTAAGTTCATCTAATCAAATTATTTAATGAACTCCCACTCAGACAGACATCCCTCTTGTCATCTAAGTGATACATGATCCGAGTCAACTAGGACGTGTCCGATCATCACGTGAGACGGACTAGTCATCATCGGTGAACATCTTCATGTTGATCGTATCTTATATACGACTCATGTTTGACCTTTCGGTCTTCCGTGTTCCGAGGCCATGTCTGTACATGCTAGGCTCGTCAAGTCAACCTAAGTGTATTGCGTGTGTAAACCTGGCTTACACCCATTGTATTCGAACGTTAGAATCTATCACACCCTATCATCACGTGGTGCTTCAAAACAACGAACCTTCGCAATGGTGCACAGTTAGGAGGAACACTTTCTTGAAATTATTGTGAGGGATCATCTTATTTAAGCTACCATCGTTCTAAGCAAATAAGATGTAAAACATGATAAACATCACATGTAATCAAATAGTGACATGATATGGCCAATATCATTTTGCTCCTTTTGATCTCCATCTTCGGGGCGCCATGATCATCATCGTGACCGGCATGATGCCATGATATCCATCATCATGATCTCCATCATCGTGTCTTCATGAAGTTGTATCATCATCTATTACTTCTACTACTATGGCTAACGGTTTAGCAATAAAGTAAAGTAATTACACGATGTTTATGTTGACACGTAGGTCATAAATAAATTAAGACAACTCCTATGGCTCCTGCCGGTTGTCATACTCATCGACATGCAAGTCGTGATTCCTATTACAAAAACATGATCAATCTCATACATCACATATATCATTTATCACATCCTTTTGGCCATATCACATCACACGGCATATGCTGCAAAAACAAGTTAGACGTCCTCTAATTGTCGTTGCAAGTTTTTACGTGGCTACTATAGGTTTCTAGCAAGAACGTTTCTTACCTACGCCAAAACCACAACGTGATATGCCAATTTCTATTTACCCTTCATAAGGACCCTTTTCATCGAATCCGATCCGACTAAAGTGGGAGAGACAGACACCCGCTAGCCACCTTATACAACTAGTGCATGTCAGTCGGTGGAACCAGTCTCACGTAAGCGTATGTGTAAGGTCGGTCCGGGCCGCTTCATCCCACGATGTCGTCGAATCAACATAAGACTAGTAACGGCAAGTAAATTGACAAAATCAATGCCCACAACAACTTGTGTTCTACTCGTGCATAGAAACTACGCATAGACCTAGCTCATGATGCCACTGTTGGGGAACGTAGAAGAATTTTAAAATTTTCTATGCATCACCAAGATCAATCTATGGAGTCATCTAGCAACGAGGGAGAGGGGAGTGCATCTACATACCCTTGTAGATCGCGAGCGGAAGCGTTCAAGAGAACAGGGTTGACAGAGTCGTACTCGTCGTGATCCAAATCACCGATGACCGAGCGTCGAACGGACGGCACCTCCGCGTTCAACACACGTACGGTTGGGGAAGACGTCTCCTCCTTCTTGATCCAGCAAGGGGAAGGAGAGGTTGATGGAGATCCAGCAGCACGACGGCGTGGTGATGGAAGCAGTGGTGATCTCGGCAGGGCTTCGCCAAGCTCCAACGAGAGAGAGAGCGGTGTTACGAGGGGAGAGGGAGGCGCCAGGGACTTGGGTGCGGCTGCCCTCCCTCCCCCCACTATATATAGGGCCCCAAGGGGGGCGGCGGCCAAGGGGGACTTGCCCCCAAGCCAAGTGGGGCGCCCCAAACCCTAGGCGCAGGGGGAGGCCCATGGGGGATGCACCAGCCCACCAGGGGCTGGTTCCCCTCCCACTTCAGACCATGGGGCCCTCCGGGATAGGTGGCCCCACCCGGTGGACCCTCGGGACCCTTCCGGTGGTCCCGGTACAATATCGATTACCCCCGAAACTTTCCTGATGGCCGAAACTGGACTTCCTATATATAAATCTTCATCTCCGGACCATTACAGAACTCCTAGTGACGTCCGGGATCTCATCCGGGACTCCGAACAACTTTTGTGTTACCGCATACTAATATCTCTACAACCCTAGCGTCATCAAACCTTAAGTGTGTAGACCCTACGGGTTCGGGAGACATGCAAACATGACAGAGACGACTCTCCGGTCAATAACCAAAGCGGGATCTGGATACCCATGTTGGCTCCCACATGTTCCACGATGATCTCATCGGCTGTACCACGATGTCGAGGATTCAATCAATCCCGTATTCAATTCTCTTTGTCAATCGGTACGTTACTTGCCCGAGATTCGATCGTCTGTATCCCAATACCTCATTCAATCTCGTTACCGGCAAGTCACTTTACTCGTACCATAATGCATGATCCTGTGACCAAACACTTGGTCACATTGAGCTCATTGTGATGATGCATTACCGAGTGGGCCCAGAGATACCTCTCCGTCATACGGATTGACAAATCCCAATCTCGATCCGTGTCAACCCAACAGATACTTTCGGGGATACCTGTAGTATACCTTTATAGTCACCCAGTTATGTTGTGACGTTTGGTACACCCAAAGCACTCCTACGGCATCCGGGAGTTACACGATCTCATGGTCTAAGGAAATGATACTTGACATTGGAAAAGCTCTAGCAAACGAACTACACGATCTTGTGCTATGCTTAGGATTGGGTCTTGTCCATCACATCAGTCTCCTAATGATGTGATCTCATTATCAATGATATCCAATGTCCATAGTCAAGAAACCATGACTATCTATTGATCAACGAGCTAGTTAACTAGAGGCTCACTAGGGACATGTTATGGTCTATGTATTCACACATGTATTATGATTTCCGGATAACACAATTATAGCATGAATAATAGACAATTATCATGAACAAGGAAATATAATAATAATCATTTTATTATTGCCTCTGGGGCATATTTCAAACACGCGGATCTTTATAATGCGTTTACAGTTTGCGGAAAACACGTTTTAAGGGTCGATTTTAGCTGCGGCCAAACATACCCCTCAAACTTAAACTGTAAAACCGAATATTCGCTTATATTCTTTTCTCATGCCTTCTTCTTCCTCTCGTCCATGCCCATGGTCAGCTAGTTTGCTCCTGCGAAACCGACAAACAACGCACGAAACGGCCAAATACGGAGCCACCGGCGACCAAATATGAAGCACACGAAGCGGCCAATCCAGGTGCTAGCTAGCTCTAGCTAGCTCAGCTCGAATCGATTGAGAGCTAGCTAGCTAGCTCCTCCGTCGCTGAAGCGAGAGAAGCAAACGGGGCGGACGGGCGGGGCGGCGCGGATGGCGGACGCGGACGGGCTGCCGGCGTCCAGGGACAGGCGAGGCAGCATCCGAGACGGCGTGGACGGCAAACGCGGAAATTTCTGTGGTAGTTGGGCTCCCATCACATGTTTTCTCTCGATACAGGGCACCGTAAAAGTGGACCTGAAAACTGTGTTTTTGCGGATCGAGAGAAGTTTTTATCATACCCCTTTCGAGTACGTGTTTGGGAAGAGAATGTCGGTTATTTCTCTACACGGATACACTTCCACATCTCGCAGATCGATCGGCACCGCACGCGATGGGTGACTCGCAGATCGCCGCCGACGCCAGAAGCGACTGCCTGAGCAACCTCCGTGACGGCGTACTCGGTCACATCCTCTCCTTCCTCGAAACCAGGGAGGCCGCTTGCGCCGCGACGCTCTCATCGCGGTGGCGCCACGTCATGGCCAACGTCCACACCGTCTCCATGTCCATGGAGCCGCTGGGACGGCCCGTGTTGGGCAGCTTGGGCTATGGCTACGCCTACGATGGCCGACGCGACCACAACAAGGTGCAGTTCATCGCCGACGTCACTGACGCCCTCCTCTCCCGCAACCGTCGCCCGTCCCCCGCCCCCACCTCGGTGCCCCTGCGCGTGCTCCGCGTATCCATGGAAAGATACTGCCCCGAAGACAGGTCCAAGGTGGACCAGTGGGTCTCCTACGCCCTGTGGCATGCCACCCCAGAGATCGAGCTCGACCTCCGCCTTGCACTACCGGACTCGCGGTCTATGCCTACGGCCACGGGCCGTCGGCATAGGCCCCTAGGCCGTCGGCATAGATCTATGCCTACGGTTGCCGTCGGCTTAGGCCCGTCGGCGTAGATGTCGTCAGCGTAGTCTTGTCAGACCGTCGGCATAGTATAGCCGTCTGCATAGGGGCCTATGCCGACGGCCTGACGTCAGCCGTCGGCATAGTATAGCCGTCGGCAATGTTTTTCGTCTGACGGCAACGGACGGCGCCGTCAAAAGCGCTGACGAATCACGCAATGCCACGTCGCAGAGCTATGCCGACGGCAAAGCCGTCGGCATACCTCTGCCACATGGCAACCCGTGGTACTCCTGGTGGCAGGGCTATGCCTACAGCAAAGCCGTAGGCATAGATGAATCTATGCCGACGGCTTTGCCGTAGGCATATCTCTGCCACGTGTCATCTCCTGGTTCCTCCTGGCAGCAGGGCTCTGCCTACGGCAAAGCCGTCGGCATAGATTTTCATCTATGCCTACGGCTTTGCTATAGGCATAGATGTGCCACGTGGCAAGCCCTGGTAACTCCTGGGCGTATATATGCCGACGGCTTTGCCGTAGGCATAGTTTTTTTCCCCTATTTTCTCTTTTCCAATTCATTTGACAACATTTCAAAACAGAACAATATGAAATTATGCAGAAATATGACAATTCATCATGTAAACATACTCAAGTTCATCTACACATACTCAAGTTCACCATCATCATCTAAACATACTCAAGTTCATCACATCATCTAAAGATCATCACCGACGGAAGTTCATGAACATAAAAGTAGTGCAAGACATGAAACATCATAAAAGTAGGAATATGAAAGGCATGGCATGATGGCCACATGCACGGAATCATCAAGCAAGACCACCTCCGCCAAAACCACCACCTCCGCCAAAATCACCACCTCCTCCGCCAAAACCACCACCACCTCCGCCAAAACCGCCATCGCGACCACCACCACTCTGCCAGATCAGAGTGACTGGGGTCGACGGAGCAGGAGTCGAGCCACCGGTCCCCTACATGTTTCAGAAAAGATTCTAACGGTAAATATGATATGATAGTGTTTCATGAACGAGAACTAGTTTGCCAGTAGTTAGGCAAATGTACTAATCGGACCATCACTGCCTAGTGCCACCCATTAATCGAACGTGGGCACGTGTGGGGGTTCTCCCGCAGGTGGTGGTGGGGTCCCATTTGTGGTGGATCCGTGCGGTTACTCCAAGACACCAACATAGCCTGAATGTTAGTTAAACAAGCAAACTAGAAGATCAGAAGGAATGAAAGTGCAAAAATTTAGCTTGGTTTTAAGAGGGCAAAACTAACCGTCATCATCTGACGGTTGTAATCATCGTTTGCCTTCACTCGTTTCAAGTACTCCCGCACCTCGAGATTCCTATGCTCGACAAACTCCTTATATGCCTACATAATTTAGGTTGTTTCTAAGTGAGCAATGCTGAAAATAAACTTAGAATGCTAGATAGAAAAACATAAAGAGGAAGTACTTACAGCATGCTGGCGGGCTAAGGGAGTCTTTGAACGCCCCGTACTCTCTAACTGGCTCGGGTTGGTAGCCCGAAGCTGTGTGTACGAGATCAAAGGAGTTATCAAGCCGTCGAAACACGGATACCGGCCATTCTTCTTCCCCTGGATGGCCACCACCGCCATGTCGTCGATCTGAGACTGGGCGACCTCAGCAACAGGAACATCCGGATGCAACTCCCGATAGTGATGAATGTAAGACCCCAGGTGCTCCTCACTCTTGCCGTAGTACTGGCTCTCACCCTCCTTGCGATGACTCCGCTCGCGGGCCAGCTTCCACGACTCCATGTCTGAGAGCGGCCTCTTCAACTTGTCCTCCTACAACGTCAAATAGAAGTTAGCCATACATAAGAACATGACGGTAAAGAAGAACAAAAATGCATCATGCACATAGATATACCTTCATGGCCTTGAAGCCCCAGTGGTTCCTGTTTCCTTGGCCGTGTGTCCCGTCGGCTCCACGGTTAGCCCGGGCCTTGATGCTCTTGGCAGCAAACTCTGCATCGGCGCCGAGCCACCTATCCACCAAACTCGCCCATCCGTTATGCCTTCCATAGAACCAACGAGGAACAACCTATGCAAATTTTGGAAGCATGACACGAAACATATAGTTGACTGCTTGAAACAATGAAAAGTTAGTAACAGTTACCATCATGAACTGCTCCCTGCTCAAGGTAAGTCATAGCTTCTGCGCTTGAGTTTTGGTCATCTTTTGGTGCAGGTAGTAGTGGTAGTACTGTGAGACGGCAACCCAGCGCACCTCGTACTGCAACTGACGAGCTTTCTTCTTCGCAGCCGCAAGCAAGACCACGTCGGCTCTGGCCTTGTGCTCGTCAAGAACTCTATAGAGTTGATGTAATCATGCATAAACCAGAAGCAAACAAGGCATGAGTTGAGTGATTCAATGATAAACTATGAACGAAACTGAAGACAAGTGATTCAGAAGAGAACTTACCCAAAATTTGGTGATCACGGCCTTAGCGGCCGTCCCGTACTCCGCGTTGCTGTAAGCCTCATAGTGGGCCCAGCTCGTGGCCAAAACCCACAGCTGCGGGTCCCTGTCTGGCCGTGGGCAGAATAGGCCAGGCCAAAACTCCTTCAACAGGACAGTGATAAGGCCGTTCGGTTTACGGCCCTTTCCGCGAAGGATCCAGTTTCTGCAAAAGAATCAAATGATTGCCATGTGTACAATAAGAAAATGTTGTCATGTGTTGAAAATATGATTGAGAGGCACTTACTCTGTCCCCACATGTTCAATGAGCCACTTGTGCTCCTCGATAGAAGGTGGTGTAGGTAGTCCGGCATTACCACGCAGCCACCCCTGCGGAGCACCCGGTGGCAAGTCACCCCACAACTCGGGATCAACCTCCCCTCCACCCTCCTCGGCCTCCTCCTCACCCTCCTCCTCGGCCTCCTCCTCCTCACCCTCCTCCTCGGCCTCCTCCTCCTCACCATCCTCCTCGGCCTCCTCCTCCTCGCCATCAGGAACATACTCCTCCTCCTCAGACTCAGAAGGTGCCTGTGTATATGAGGGCATTGAAGAAGACCCTCCTATTTCGGACACGGCCCGGAGTTTTTGCCCAGGTTGCCTCTCCCCCCACCTCCTCCTCCTCTAGGGGATCTCCCCCACCTCCTCCTCCTCTAGGGTCTCCTCCCCCGACCCCTCCACCTCCCTGTGAGGTGTCATCCTCGCGTAGTTGGGAGGGAACCTTGTGGGCTCGTCCACTCCGAGTAAGTCCTTTAAATTTACTGAGGAAACTGGCGCCGCTGGACTTGCCCATGATTAGCAAACCTGCATTGAGAAGAGAATAAACAATTAGTAAGGATATCAATTAAACAAGCATACAGGAAAAACATTAATACCAGAAGAGCACATTAAGCATACTATTGTAATGATCATTAAAAGAACTTACATTTTCTAGAACCCATATGAATCATCACTATTGTAATCTATTTGTGGACCGGTCTCATCATCACTATCACGCATATCTTCTTCGTTGTCTGACGGAGGTGGAGGCTCTTCCTCATCGTCAGCGTCTTCATTTAACTTTTCAAGCATAATTATGTCTCTTTGATTCACAACTGCCTCACCATCAATCCGTGCGTCATCGTCGTTTGGGTCCAGGTCAACATAACCCAAGTCATCATCCTCGTTGTTTCGACCACGTCATCATGTTCCTCTTGATAGAACACTCCCTCGTATGTCATGGGGTTGATGTTGTAGTAATCATCATCGTTCGGGTCCGGTAGCTTACCATGCGGCGACACCTTGAACACAACTTCCCAACCCTTTAGGTACTCTTTCTGGCATGGGTAAGGCAGATAATATACTTGTGTGGCCTGGGTAGCGGCGATAAAGAGATCAGCTCTAGCATAGACAGTTGATGGTTTAACTTCAACTAAACCAACAGAAGGCGTATGTCTCGGACCCTTTTTGGGGTCGAACCATCGGCATTTGAACACAGTGAGACTTAGGTGTTCGCGGCCACGTTCGAATGCAAGCTCGTATATTTTTCCTACCCTTCCGTAGTAATCTACTTTATTATCTCCTTTAGTGAAGACTCCGGTATTTATGGTTTTGGGATCAGGCCGACTGTTCTGGTGCTCCTCTATATGGAAGCGGTACCCATTCACATCATACTTTTCGCATGTCATGACGACATGATCAAAACCCATAGAAACCCATCTCAATTCTTCATCCATTGATTCGGTCGGGTCATTTCCCTACAAGTTTAATTGAAATTATAGGGTGCATGAATTTAATTGAAATTATAGGGTGCATGAGTTTAATTGAAAGTGTGAAAAATTACTTTCTCCATGAACCACGCAACGAAATTTTTCCTTCCATCAGCACCCTTTTGGAGAAGAGCAAGTGCCTCCGCTTCAGTAGGAGGCAGCATTCCCGTCCATTCTTCTTCAACGAATCGACTACAATAAGAAAAGCGGTATAAGAACTAGGCAAAGTGAACATAACGAATTGACTCAAAGAATGGTGCTAAGGTATTACCTCATCCACTCATCCTCAACTTCCTTGATGTTGTGCAAGATATAGAACATGACATCCTCCCACTCATCTCGTGGCATGAGATAAGGTTTCGAGCATCCAGCCCTACCACCTTGCCCGATGAATAGAGGCAACTTGGGTTTATACTTGGGTTCTTCTGTATTGTATCGAGACACCTTATTGTGCAACGTGGGAACATGGTCCGGATAGTAGGTTGTCCTGAGGTCTGCCACCTCCTCTAGGATAACTGCCTCAGCTATGGAAGCTTCAATCTTAGCTTTGTTTCCACATTTCTGTCTCAAATGCTTGTTCTGTCTCTCAGGGCCGTACTGCCAACGATTCTGCACAGGGCCCCCCAACAATACCTCGTTCGGGAGGTGCAAAAGGAGATGTGTCATCGGAGTAAAGAAGCCTGGCGGGAAGATCTTCTCTAGCTTGCATATCAACTCCGGCGCCTTCTTATGCATTTCTTTTATCTTCTCAAGACATACTTCTTTAGCACAAAGCGTGCGGAAGAAATGGCTTAACTCCGCAAGCACACGCAAGACACGCTCGGGAACATAGCCCCGAACCATCACCGGCATAATCCGCTCAATCCATACATGATAGTCATGACTCTTGAGCCCGGTCACTCTGCCCGTTGAAAGATTGACCCCCTTACTTATATTCGACGCATAGCCATCAGTGAACTTCATGACGTGTTTCAGCCACTTGAATGTCTCCATCTTATGATCATTTTTAAGTACGAAGTCAGCATTTGGCTTGAACCAAGATTTTCGACTGCCTGTGGGAGGCTGCATGTGTAGACGTGGTCTATCACAAATATTCTGTTGATCAACTCTAGCATTAACATTATCCTTTGTCTTATCAGGAATGTTGAGGATCATGCAAAAAAGGAAATCTGCGACATTCTTTTCGGTGTGCATCACGTCTATGTTGTATGGAAGTTTGAGGTCCTTAAAATAGGGAAGCTGCGTGAAGGGGGTAATGTGAGTCCAGTTGTGCATCTCACCATATCCTTCAAAAAAAATTCCCATTACCTTTTCCTTTGCCCTCGCCCTCGTCTTCGCCTGTGCCTTTGCCTTTGCCTTTGCCTTTCCCCTCACCAGCAGGCTTAAGAGCTTTCAGCTGAGCAAGCACATCCGCACCAGAAAACATTGGAATCTCGTTTACTTCATGGACAACTTTGCCTTTTGTGAAGTTCTTCTTGTCTTTCCTATCAGGATGGTCTGGAGGGAGGAACTGTCGATGCAGGTCAAATGCAACATACTTGCCACCCTTCTTCAGCCAAATGAAAATCAAGGCCTGCATGCACACCGGGCAAGGCATCTTTCCACTTGTACACCATCCGCAAAACAGGGCATAACCGGGAAAGTCATGCATGCAATATTGTAGCCAAACTTTCATCAAGAAATTTTTCTGCAGATGTCGGTCGTATGTCAACCTCGGGAAGTACCAAGAATGGTGCAAATCATCCACCAACGGCTGCATAAACACACTCAAATTCTTCCCCGGATATTCAGGCCCCAGAATTATAAGCGACAGGAACATGGTCTTGCGTTGCATTATGGCGCCGGGAGGGAGATTCAGCGGAATAACAAATACGGGCCAACAGCTGTATGGATTAGACGACATACCATATGGATTGAACCCATCACCTATTATAGCAATTCTGACATTCCCAGCCTCGGCTGCTTCCTCCGGGTACTCTATATCGAATGACTTCCATGCTTCACCTCCTGATGGATGTACAATTTTTTTTGGATTGTACCTTTTCCCTTCCTTGTGCCACTTCATCATTTTGGCAGACTCCTTGGTGATGAAAAGGCATTGCAGTCTTTTTATAAAATCAAGATACCGAAGAACCTTCACAGGGATTTTTAGCTGCTGCTTCTGACCATGCTTATCGACCACCTCAATATACCGAGAGGAACCACACTTCCTACAGTACTTGTCATCCGCATACTCATGCCTAAACAAAAGGCAATTCTTTGGACAAACATGTATTTTCTCATAGTCCATCGAGAGTGCCTTCATGATTTTCTTTGTAGCGTACATGGTTTTCGGCAGTTCATGGCCCTCAGGCAGGCTGTTAGCCCATACTCCCAGAAATGCTTCGAAGCAACCTCAGCTACAGCCGTACTCAGCCTTGACTGCCATCAGTTGCGAGATGGCATCCAGCACAGACAGCTTGGCATCCTCATAGAGAGGTTTCTTTGACGAGGCCAGGATTTCCAGGAAGGCCTTTGCGGTTTCCTCCGGCTCCTCCGGTTCATTCGCTGAATGTGACGGAGGTGTCGGCTGTGCAGCAAAGACATCATCTAGCATGTCTCTAACCCCATCGTCCTCATAACCAGCGACGCGTTGTCGTATCACATCCTCTCTACCACGGTCTCGCTGGGCAAAGTTTATCGGCATATTAAAGTTGGGCATAAATCCATGCGTGCGAAGGTGCTTAGTCATCTCACTCTTATCTCTGTGGATACGCCTCTTACATCTGGCACACGGGCATTCTGGTACCATCCTCATTGGACTATGGAATATCTCTTTCAAAAACACATCAGTTTTCTCGACCCACTCTGTTGTTACTTGATTCCGATGGAAAAACCCACTATACATCCACTGATTATCTGCCATCTCTGCTTTATTGGAAGCCACACAACAAAATTAAGGATTCATTTAAATTACCCACATCAATATTTTATTTTTTACAAGGTTGACGAGAAACGACATTTAATACACCTACATCTCTAATAGGTAAAGATGGGTCCTAATCCCACCCGAGAATGTGTAGATTGAGTATGATCCATGCTCTACCCCATTCCGAGACAAAATTTCGGCAGCACCTCCCCGCTGTTCTCCAAATACACGTCTCGGCAAAATGCCGAGAGAATGTGCATCCGGAGAACAACAGGGAGGCGCCGCCGAAATCTTGTCTTGGAACGGGGTAGAGCATGAACAACGTACCCAATCTACACATCCTCGGGCTGTCCGTGGAAAGCGCTGGACAATCCGAAAGAGCTGCGGTGATAAATATGCAATTGAATGCATATTTATCGATGCAACCCTTTCGGACGGGAGACCTAGGTTACGCGACTTGATATGAAAATTTAATCTAGTGACATGGAAAAAAAGTGGACGAGGTCATGGAATTGCTGCTCACCCTCCGATGTAGAGGATGTAGTTGATCAAAGGAGGGACGATCCTGGACCAACACCTCCAACGTCGACGGTCACTCCACGAAGATGGGAACACCACAAATCGTGTTAATTCCATCAAGTGAAAAAAATTAGGTCTTCACCTCACATTAACCATTTGGCACAACATTATGAATCGACATGAAACAAAATGTCAAATTGCAAAAAAAATATCTTTATTAAGTATTTTAGAAACCAAGTGCCTCGATTTGCTTCTTATATATGAATCAACATGACCATAACACTAACTTGACCAATATCCATCCATCTATCACAAATTTGCCCAACATCTAATTCATCTATATTCACAAACTTAGTAAAAACTATCTAGTATGTATCTAAATACCTAATAAAACTACACAAAACTATCTAGTATATATCTAAATATCCATCCATCTATCTATTCATCTAGCATCCATCTATATATTCATCTAGCATCCATCCATCTATCTAGCATCTATCTATTCATCCAGCCACCATGAACACAAGCAACGAGAACAACGGGTGCTCACTGGGGCTAGGAGGGGGCACGGCGGCGTCTGGCGGTGGAGGGAGGATCTCACTGGGGCGGGAGTGCTCGTCGAAGCAGGGCCGGCCGAAGCCGCGCCCAGGAGTGCTCGTTGGGGCGGCCTGCGGGCTCCGGGAGGCCGAGCCAGGGGCGGGGAGCCCTGCGGCCGGCGGCGGCGCGAGACGGGGATGGCGCGGGCCGGGTGGACGGCGGCGTTGTGGGGTCGGCGTCGGGTGGACGGCGGCGCAGCGAGGAGGGGGCGGAGAGGGTCGGG
>NC_057800.1:693174765-693175259 GCF_018294505.1 Triticum aestivum
CTTCGTCCGCCAAGGCCGTGGCCTGGTCGCGGGTATGGTAGCGCCATGGCCGCCCTCGATCGCGTGCTCGATCTGGAGCTTAGTTCGTCAGGTGAGTGAAGAGGGGGAGGGGGTCGTCGACGGTGAGGGTGGGGTTGGGGGCGGGGGTAGTTTAGTTCGTCAGGTGAGTGAAGGGGGAGGGGTCATCGACAGAGGGACACCTGGGAGCAACATCCGGGCCAAACCCACTGCTACATATCCACACCGTGTAGACCCGACACGTCCGTTTCCCCCCTCCCGGTGCCGGCGGCAGCGCCATCCGTTAGGGGGGCCACACCCCGAAGATGCGTGCCGCCTCTTCGGACATGCCACAACACCACCCTGCTTGTATGAGAGCCCGGTACGACACTCCGGTGGCATTGCTACCCCCTAGGGACCCCGTCCCGCCTAACCCTGGAGCGGTTGACCACGAGATCTAGCCCTTTGACTTCCTACGGACGGGCTTTGACTAGTGG
>NC_057800.1:693175925-693179572 GCF_018294505.1 Triticum aestivum
TGTGCCGCCTCTTCGGACATTTCACCACACCACCTCGCATGTATGAGGGCCCGGTGCGACGCTCCGGTGGCATTGCTACCCCCACAGGGCCCCCGTCCCGCCTGACCCTGTAGCGTTTGACCATGGGATCTAACCCTTTGACTTTGCACGGACGGGCTTTGACCAGTGCACCTCCCCACCCAGTTGTGTTAGGTCACCCCATAGGAACACTTTGGAGCAACATCCGGGCCAGACCCACAACAAGATCCCCTCCGTGTAGACCCGGCACGTCCGTTTCCCTCCTCCATGTGTCGGCCGCGGTGCCGTCCGTGAGGGGCGGCACACACCGGACACGTGTGCCGGGCATTTGCAACTGCCACAACACTTCCAGACTTGTGAGAGGCCGCCTACGCAAGATTTGGCGGCATGCTAGCCCCCGGAGGCCGCCGGCCACAGCCGTAGACGCGCGAAGGACAATCCGCGTAGAGGGAATTTTTCGGATACTTCTCCATCACCAAAAATTATGAAAAAATACCATCGCTCCTATAGCACATGTGCTGACGTCATGCAAAAAAACTCATGATTTTATCGCGCTCCGAGTATTTAATAATATTCACGCCGCATCGTTACCGCAGAACGTCTACTACCGTGTCATCGTCGTCCGTGAGGGGGGCCACGCCCCGGAGACGCGTGCCGCCTCTTCGGACATGCCACCACACCACCCCGCATGTATGAGGGCCCGGTGCAATGCTCTGGTGGCATTGCTACCCCGCAGGGCCCCCATCCCGCCTAACCCTGTAGCGTTTGACCACGGGATCTAGTCCTTTGACTTTGCACGAACGGGCTTTGACCAGCGGACCTCCCCACACGGTTGTGTTAGGTCAGCCCATAGGAACACTTTGGAGCAACATCCGGGGCAGACCCACAGCAAGATCCCCTCCGTGTAGACCCGATGCGTCCGTTTCCCCCCTCCAGGTGCCGGCGGCGGCGCCGTCCGTGAGGGGGGGCACACCCCGGACACGCGTGCCGGGCGTTTGCAACCACCACAACACTTCCAAACTTGTGAGAGGCCGCCTACGCAAGATTTGGCGGCATGCTAGCCCCCGGAGGCCGCCGGCCACAGCCGTAGACGCCCGAAGGGCAATCCGCGTAGAGGGAATTTTTCGGATACTTCTCCATCACCAAAAATTATGAAAAATACTATTGTTCGTATAGCACATGTGCCCACGTCGTGCAAAAAAACTCATGATTTTATCGCGCTCGCCGCATCGTTACCGCAAAACGTCTACTACCGTGTCATCGCCATCTGTGAGGGGAGCCACGCCCCGGAGACGCTGCCGCCTCTTCGGACATTTCACCACACCACCCCGCATGTATGAGGGCCCGGTGCGACGCTCCAGGGGCATTGCTACCCCCACAGGGCCCCCGTCCCGCCTGACCGTGTAGCGTTTGACCATGGGATCTAACCCTTTGACTTTGCACGGACGGGCTTTGACCAGCGCACCTCCCCACCCAGTTGTGTTAGGTCACCCCATAGGAACACTTTGGAGCAACATCCGGGCCAGACCCACAACAAGATCCCCTCCGTGTAGACCCGGCGCGTCCGTTTCCCCCCTCCAGGTGCCGGCGGCGGCGCCGTCCATGAGGGGGGCACACCCCGGACACGCGTGCCGTGCGTTTGCAACCGCCACAACACTTCCAGACTTGTGAGAGGCCGCCTACGCAAGATTTGGCGGCATGCTAGCCCCCGGAGGCAGCCGGCCATAGCCGTAGACGCGCGAAGGGCAATCCGCGTAGAGGGAATTTTTCGGATATTTCTCCATCACCAAAAATTATGAAAAAAATACCATCGTTCCTATAGCACATGTGCCCACGTCGTGCAAAAAAACTCATGATTTTATCGCGCTTCGAGTATTTAATAATATTCACGCCGCATCGTTACCGCAGAACGTCTACTACCGTGTCATCGCCGTCCGTGAGGGGGGCCACGCCCCGGAGATGCGTGCCGCCTCTTCGGACATGCCACCACACCACCCCGCATGTATGAGGGCCCGGTGCGATGGTCTGGTGGCATTGCTACCCCGCAGGGCCCCCGTCCCGCCTAACCCTGTAGCGTTTGACCACGGGATCTAGTCCTTTGACTTTGCATGGACGGGCTTTGACCAGCGGACCTCCCCACCCGGTTGTGTTAGGTCAGCCCATAGGAACACTTTGGAGCAACATCCAGGGCAGACCCACAGCAAGATCCCCTCCGTGTAGACCCGACGCGTCCGTTTCCCCCCTCCAGGTGCCGGCGGCGGCGCCGTCCGTGAGGGGGGGCACACCTCGGACATGCGTGTCGGGCGTTTGCAACCGCCACAACACTTTCAGACTTGTGAGAGGCCGCATACGCAAGATTTGGCGGCATGCTAGCCCCCGGAGGCCGCCGGCCACAGCCGTAGACGCCCGAAGGGCAATCCGCGTAGAGGGAATTTTCTCCATCACCAAAAATTATGAAAAAATACTATTGTTCGTATAGCACATGTGCCCACGTCGTGCAAAAAAACTCATGATTTTATCGCGCTCTGAGTATTTAATAATATTCACGCCGCATCGTTACCGCAAAACGTCTACTACCGTGTCATCGCCATCTGTGAGGGGGGCCATGCCCCGGAGATGCGTGCCGCCTCTTCGGACATTTCACCACACCACCCCGCATGTATGAGGGCCCGGTGCGATGCTCCGGTGGCATTGCTACCCCCACAGGGCCCCCGTCCCGCCTGACCCTGTAGCGTTTGACCACGGGATCTAGCCCTTTGACTTTGCACGGATGGGCTTTGACCAGCGGACCTCCCCACCCAGTTGTGTTAGGTCACCCCATAGGAACACTTTGGAGCAACATCCGGGCCAGACCCACAGCAAGATCCCCTCCGTGTAGACCCGATGCGTCCGTTTCCCCCCTCCAGGTGCCGGCGGCGGCGCCGTCCATGAGGGGGGGCACACCCCGGACACGCGTGCCGTGCGTTTGCAACCGCCACAACACTTCCAGACTTGTGAGAGGCCGCCTACGCAAGATTTGGCGGCATGCTAGCCCCCAGAGGCCGCCGGCCACAGGTGTAGACGCGCGAAGGGCAATCCGCATAGAGAGAATTTTTCGGATATTTCTCCATCACCAAAAATTATGAAAAAAATACCATCGTTCCTATAGCACATGTGCCCACGTCGTGCAAAAAAACTCATGATTTTATCGCGCTCCGAGTATTTAATAATATTCACACCACATCGTTACCGCATAACGTCTACTACCGTGTCATCACCGTCCGTGAGGGGGGCCACGCCTCGGAGACGCGTGCCGCCTCTTCGGACATGCCACCACACCACCCCGCATGTATGAGGGCCCGGTGCGACGCTCCGGTGGCATTGCTACCCCCCAGGGCCCCGTCCCGCCTAACCCTGTAGCGTTTGACCACGGGATCTAGCCCTTTGACTTTGCACAGACGGGCTTTGACCAGCGGACCTTCCCACCCGGTTGTGTTAGGTCAACCCATAGGAACACTTTGGAGCAACAACCGGGCCAGACCCACAGCAAGATCCCCTTCGTGTAGACCCCACGCGTCCGTTTCCCCCCTCCAGGTGCCGGCGGCGGCGCCGTCCGTGAGGGGGGGCACACCCCGGACACGCGTGCCGCC
>NC_057800.1:693179951-693222588 GCF_018294505.1 Triticum aestivum
CTTCGAACATGCCACAACACCACCCCGCATGTATGAGGGGCCGGTGGGACGCTCCAATGGCATTGCTATCCCCAGGGCCCCTGTCCCGCCTAACCCTGGAGGGGTTGACCACGAGATCTAGCCCTTTAACTTTGCACGGACCGGCTTTAAACAGTGGACCTTTCCACCCGGCTGTGTCAGGTCAGCCTAGAGGGACACCTGGGAGCAACATCCGGGGCCAAACCGACAACTACATCCCCTCCGTGTAGACCCGATGCGTCCGTTTCCCCCCTCCAGGTGCCGGCGGCGGCGCCGTCCGTTAGGGGGACCACGCCCCGGAGATGCGTGCCGCCTCTTCGGACATGCCACAACACCACCCGGTTGTGATAGGTCATCCCATAGAAACACTTCGAAGATGCGTCCCCTCCGTATAGACCCGATGCGGCTGTTTCCGCCCTCCAGATGCCGGCGGCGGCGCTGTTCGTGAGGGGGGCACACCGCGGCGCTGCCCTCCAGATGTTTCGGCATAGCTGTTTTTGATTTTAATAAAATATAATGTTCTATATTCAAAAGAACATGACGGGACATTATTAATGTGCTCGAAAAAAATACGAACTATATATATATATATATATATATATATATATATATTCATAATCTATGAAAAAAATTACAAACTACACATATATTCATATAATACATAAAAAAGCATAAAAACATATGTAAAAAAAGCATAAAAACATATGTAAAGAAAACACATGTAAAAAAAATAACTATGCCGACGCCATTGCTATCGGCATAGATACGGCTGGGTTTAGGCGGGCGCCGTGCCACGGATCGATGACGTGGAGCCTATGCCGACGGCTGCCGTCGGCATATCTGCGCCGCGGATCAGTGACGTGGCGTGCGGAGGTATGCCGACGGCCGCCCGTCCCGACCGTCGGCATAGCTTTGACGCCGTTAGCCGCTGGTCACGGGCGGGGTCGCCGGGCCCACATGTACGCCGACGGCACACTTATGCCGACGGCCACTGTCGGCGTTTATTAATCTAGGTCGACGGTTGATCTGTGCCGACGGTTGCCGTCGGCGTAGATAGGGGTAGCCCGACGGCCAGGATAAGCCGACGGCCAGGACTAGGTTGTCGGCATAGATCCAAGTAGGCCGACGGCAGCCGTCGGCATAGTTTTGGCCGTCGGCGTAGAGCCGTTTTCCGGTAGTGTTGGCCGCGGCCCCATCTGCAATAGCCCCGGCTGCGGCCTCCACCCCTCCCATGACGATGTCGCCGCCGATAGCCTTGTTGGGGATCAAGCCGTCTCCGGGAAGCCTCCCAAGTCTGACGACCCCGACGACAACCGTTCTGTCCGCGCGCACCCCGAAGATGATGTCCCGTCCAGCGACGATGAGGAGAAGCTCGATCGTGGAATCCGCCGTTACACCGTCCCGAGGGGGCTCTTCTCTTGCGCCGCGCTGCGATCGCTCCGTCTAGGCTACTGCAGGCTCTCCCCGCCGGCAGCCGTCAGCCTGCCAGCTCTAGAGGCCCTCCACCTCACCCACATCCACAGAGACGAGGAGGAGGACGATGTGCAGAGGCTGATCTCCGGCTGTCCGCGCCTCGCCGACCTGACGCTCGAGGCTTGTGGCACGGTGACCGCGCTCTCCCTCCTCGACAGCACACACCTCCGCAGGCTCGCCCTCCGGTGCTGCCACAACCTATCCAGCCTCGCCGTCGACACGACGACGGAGCTCCGCTCCTTCGAGTACCGTGGCGCCGTCCCCGACAGCTCGGTCCTCACCGTGGGCGGCCTTCCGTCCGTCACATCGTGCAAGGTCGACATCTGCACGATCTGCCCGCTCGAGGAGGCGGGGGAGCACGTCAAGCTGGGTTCGTTCCTGCATCAGCTGGCCTCGACCGCGAAACACCACCAGTTGTGCTCCGCTCGCATGGGCTCGTGGTTCGTGTTCCTCCCCGTGCTCCCCGCCCTTCGCCACCTCGAGTTGGCCGGACGCGTGCCGCGCGACGGCGACCCCGCCGTCGTCATCGCCACGACGAGCAGCATCCTCCGGCGAACCCCGAACCTAGAGCTACTGACCCTTTTCTTCGAAGAGGCGCCACCGCCGCCCCGTGAAACGGAGTGGCACTCAGGGCTCGATCACCACGCCTACGTCCGCGGCGGTAGCGAAGGGGAGCTCCTTGACGCACACCATCTCCACTACTGCCGGTACGACACCCTCGACGACGCGTCGGCACCCGCGATGGTGCCGCCATGCCTGGGAAGCCGAGTGAGGAAGGTGGAGCTGGTGCATTACCAAGGCGGCAGGGTGCAGAGGACGTGGCCAGATTCTTGCTCCGCAACGCCGCCGTTCTCGAGAATCTCTACTGCGGATTCGCGGAGGGGCCGCATTGGATTCAAATGGAGTTGATGCGTGAGATGGAAGGTTGGGTGGTCAGTGAGCTAGCCAACAAAGAGTTCTGTTGATGGATGCATATATACGAATAGATCTTTTTTCAATACAAAAGACTGTATTATCCTTCTTGATTGAAGAGGTCATTCTTAATCTCCATCTTTAATTTGCATCAAAATCTGTAAACTTTTCTTAGGGGTGTACCAAAGCAAAGTTCATCGAGCAATTGAAAAATAGCAAAGATGCTTAAAATGTCATGAAGAATCATCCAAAAGCATTTTTGTTGTTGTTGCAATTGGACCCTTTAATCTGCATGCTAATATGGCGATCACATTTTTTAAGTAATTTTAAGATTTCGGAGGATCCATATATGGCAATGAGCTAACCAACAAAGAGTTCCGTTGATGAATGCATAGATATGCAGGGTCCAATTGCAAAAGAAAAAAAAAGAAACCCTCGGGAGTATCCATGACATTATAATCATCTTTTCTATTTTTCAATTGCTCGAAGAACTTTGCTTCCTACAACCCCTTTAATCAAAAAGAGTAATGCAGTATTTTGTATTAAAAAAAGTTTATATATTTCGATTGAGATTTGAAGTTACCCCTTCAATTAAAATGGGTATATAGTTTTTGTTGGAAATATAAGCACCTTTTCAATTAAACTAATCCAGGAGTTTTTTTGCAACAAATGAAAACTTTATTCATTAGAAATAACCAGTACATCATTTGTGAGGATCATTACAAATTCATTTAAAGGCTGCTCGAACCAATCCGAAGTGAAAGAAAATGCAGCGAATCCAGCAAGCTCGTGAGCTACCTTATTTGCTTATCTATTATAGTATTCGAATCTAGTGCTAATGAAATCACAAGTGTAATGAAAATAATCATCGAAAATTGCTGTCGCCGCACCTGCGGACCGTCCTCCATCCTGCATGGTTTCAATCACCTCCAGTTGTCCGAGTTAATAATAAGGCGATTACATCCCGCCCTCTGCACCTGAAGCTTCCGCCATCAGAACATCCGTGTAATAGTCAATTTTCCCGTTGTCTCCAGCAATAAACCCACATTTGTCATCTCCCAGGACCGTCCCCATTGTTCCCTTCAGGAGGTTGTGGTCAACTAATCCAGAAGTAAACAGTAAGCATGGCAATCACAGTATGCAACTCATACCGATACCTAAGCATATGAACACGTGTAGTACATAAAATCGAAACATATATGAACACATATATGGCTAGCACATGAAAGAGTAAATGAGATAAAAAAAATCATACCCTCCGGTTGGCCAGGCTAACACGGCGGCGGCGGCCTCGGCGTCGTTCATGGCCTTCTTCTTGGTGGTGGTGGTGGCGGTGGCGGCCATGGTGTCGACGCAGGGAAAGTAGTGGAAGCAAAGTAGGGCGGAGACAGGGATGGATCGGGAGTAGTCGTGCCAAGACGCTCCCCAAAAACCTTACTGCCGTTCTTCCGGGCAGGATCTCGAACAACAGGGTTCTAGAGGCACCTGCTCTCCCGACCAACCATGCACGCGGTCGTCAGGGTGGGATCACCGGAAGTAGCAAAGAGAGAGGAACAATAGATGACAACTAGGGTTATGTAGGAAGGAGGGAGTGAGTTAGGATTCACTCCAGAGGCCAACGCCTCCTTATATAAACAGTTGGGTAGATGGCCTTGGCTTAGGCCCACGACCGAGTCCACGAACAACCCAGGGTCCAACGTCTTGGATAGTGGCACTTCCGTTAGCGACTCGTTAATTAATTAACCATTCCTAATCAGTAAAAATAAGGCTCGGCTTGGCTCATTCCCGCAACCCGCGGTGCGCGTCGCGTCGTGAGGAGGCGAGGCGAAGAGGGTGGCGGAGGAGGAGCGCGTGTGTACAACTCCTCTTCCCAAGCTCCCAAGTGCACCTAAATGGGCCTCACTCTTACTACTGTAGCAGTATGGTACTAAACTTCCTACCACTTGCCATGCACCTAAATGGGCCTTAGAGATTGATCATGTATTGTTGTCTTATATGGGCCAAAGCCCATCTATAATCCAACAATCTCCCACCAGATCTCGAGGCACACAAGTTTGTCAACTGTTTCGAACAATGTTTTGATACACCAAAATTTTCAGTGGAGAGTGTTTAGTTGAACTTCCACCTAGAGCAACAAGATTAGACTTCTTCACAATTGAACAATGGACTATGCCTTGAATTGTTAGTTTAGGTGCAGAACTTTCGCCTATTGTCAACTGATACGTGGTTGCCGAAGGCTAAACCCCACAAGTGGAGCTTATTATTCATACTCCTGACCTTCTCGTGAGCTTTCTAAGATTACCCTGACTCATAAACTGTGACCAGTAGTCAGGCTCACATATGTGTGTTCCTCCAAAGATCGCTCTGTAGGATAGCATCTTGCTTACACAAGCTTTGGCACACATTAAAACAAAGTCAAACTGCCTTACAGATTATGAGAGTATTGCATCTCCAATGAAGTGGGCTAGTAAGGGTACTCTCTTGAGTTGACCGCTAGATTGTTTTCCCAGATCCTAACTCATGGGAACTCCGATCACCTAGGTTGGGTTAGCCCCATGGCAACTTATGTGGGTCTATGTCCATCTCCCTCGATGTATTTTCTATCACAACCTATGATAACCCTTTCGTAAAGGGATCTGCCAGATTCTTAGTCGTTGATACATCTCCGTCGTATCTACTTTTCCAACCACTTTTGCTCTTGTTTTGGACTCTAATTTGCATGATTTGAATGAAACTAACCCGGACTAACGTGTTTTCAATAGAACTGTCATGGTATTGTTTTTGTGCAGAAATAAAAGTTATCAGAATTGGACGAAACTTTTTGATTTTTTTATGAAATATATATAAAAAATATTGGAGCGAAGAACCACATGAGGGGACCCACCAATGGCCCACAAGCCACATGGGCGCGGCCACCCCCTGGGCGTGCCCATGTAGCTTGTGGGGCACATGTGGCTACGCTGACCCTAATCTCAAACCTATAAATTCCTATTTCCCGAGAAAAAAATAAGAGAAGAAGTTTCAACGTGTTTTACGATACGGAGCTGCCGCCACCTTCTTTTCTTCATCGAGAGGCCAGATCTGGAGTCTGATCGGGGCTCCGGAAAGGGGGATTCATCACCATCATCATCACTAAACTTCTTCATAACCAATTTCATGATGCTCGCCAGCGAGAATGAGTAATTCCTTAGTAGGCTTGATGGGTAGTGATGGGGTTGGATAAGATTTACCATGTAATCAAGTCTATTTGTTAGGGCTTGATCCCTAGTATCCACTATATTCTGATATTGATGTTGCTATGACTTTGCTATGCTTAATGCTTGTCACTAGGGCCCGAGTGCCATGATTTCAACCCTTTATGTCTTCATGAATATATTTGAGTTCTTGATCCTATCTTGCAAGTTATACGCACCTATTATGCGTTACCGTATGCATATCCCAAGGTGACAATAATTAGGATTCTTTCCGGTGATTACCGTAGTTTGAGGAGTTCATGTACTCACTATGTGTCAATGCTTTGTTTCATTCTCTATTAAAAGAAGGCCTTAATATCCTTTAGTTTCCGTATTGACGGTGTCCTGGATAAGGGGTACTAACCCAGTCGGCCCATTGCTCTTTGGGTCGGGCCGACGACTCCTCATTCGTGGTCAAGATGGACTCCGGAGGCCGCGCGGAGGAGGCGTGATCAAGACTGCTTCTCCTGAAGACTTGACGTATACTCCAGGATCTCTACCGCCGCCTAGTTTCTAGCCACCGACCTTGTAACCCTAGATACCCTTCCTGGCATGGATATAAGCCATAGGGTTTAGCCCGTAGAGGGGACATCAATGAAAAATCATTCACCTAGCCCTAGAGTTTACTAATGAGAGGGATTTTTCGGGTTCAGTAATGCGAAGGGCTCGCTCGAGTTCAGTATTGTGCTCGCACATGCGCGTACGAGAGAAACACGCAAACCACCCCTGTTTCGCTCGGGCCCGACCACCCACCGTATACCGAGAAATCCCCCAAAAAATCCTTCTACGATGATTTTTTACGTTGTGAACGGTCCAAAGAATGTCATGCAGGAATGCCTCCAGCCCATCCAGAATGAAGATCTTATTTTCTATCATATCACTTCCAGGAGAGCTCCTCTGCACGAGCCACAGCGCGAGCAATTCTTGGCCACAGTGGCTTGGAGTACATCTGCATCCATCTATTCCAGAGTCCACCCACGGAGACAATGAATGAAAGAAAAATAACGATGTAAACCTTGCAGGTCGAGCGGGGAGCTCAATCTTGGGGGCGACCTGGGGGCTGGCGACGGGGAACTCGTAGCGGCGGCAGGGTACCAACAGGTGCCCTTCAACGGAGAGAGCCCGTCGGGGATGGCAACGCCCAGCAGCGGCGCTCCTCTGCAGGTCGAGGGTGAAGATGAGCGCCACCTTCGTCGAGCAGGAAAGGCCGTCGTTCCTTTCAACTTTGGCTCATCCTAGGTGACACAGACGATGCGGGCAAGAGGGAGAGGCGACGCGGACAAGAAGAAGAGACAGAGAGAGTGACGCCTGAGAAGAAGGGGGGCAACATGGCCGAGAGGAAGGTGCGGCGCCACTACGTCAGAGGTTAGCTAGGGATTTGGTGGAGTGCGGCTAGAGCGAGGGGAACTGATTGAGTGAGCGAGGAGCAGTGGAAACGACCAAAATTTCGTAACGTGCAGAGAAATGAACAACGAATCCTAAAACGTCTTATAAAACTTGGGAGTAACAACGAACAACACGCAAGCTGGTCAACTTTGGCACGCCACCAAAATTAACACATACAAGGGAAGAAAGAAAGTGCTCCCTCCGTTCGCAAATATAAGACTTTCTAAAGATTCTAACAAGTGACTACATACGAAGTAAAATGGATGAACATGTCTACATACATCCGTATGTTGTAGTCCATTTGAAATGTCGAAAAAGACTTATATTTAGAAACGGAGGGGGTATATATCAGATAGTAACAAGCAGCATCTACCTTTAATGGAGATCGATAAGATATAATCAATACTCTAATACTGGTATAAATGATCATCTTTGTTTTCTGTTCTCCTATCTAAGCTAAAGCGACCCGGTGGCCACGGGTCCTGTCCAAAAATGTCCTTGAATTCCCCCATGGCATGCCATGGCGCCTCGAAACTACCTACAGCCCTATCTATGCTGCTCCAACTTCCAGCTCCGGATGGATGTGTTTTCACTGCGGTATGCCTCTGTGTGTTATGACGACATGATCGGAGCAGGCTGGTACTTGAATTCAGGCAAACTCTCGAGCCTGCAAGCAAAAAACAAACAAAATTCATACATATGCTTATCTTGTCGCTTAAGAGTGGATTCATATTGCAACAATATTACTGCTGTCTTGTCTTTTTTTCTTGGTTATCTCGGAACACATAGAGAAATTTAAGGTCAGATCGCATCCAAGCACATACCTTTGCCTAACTTTGAGAATGCCAGTGCCAAGTTGCATGGGTATGCCCATGATAATGCACTCACTGACTCCGTCTATCTGATCCTCGCGCCCAGCATATGAAGCATTGAACAGATGTTCCGAGGTTTTCTCGAAAGAGGCCAGCATCAGCACACTGCTCTTCATCTTCGCAATCCCGTACCTCGTGATGCCCAGGACTTCGCCCTGCTCAGAGCATCAACGCGGGCAGCATGTTTCGTTAGTCATCCAAGGACATGAGGCAGGCCAAAAGATGGAGGGTGTTGCAACTGTAAGATCAAAGTTTCATGATTGACAATGATTACTACTGTACCTTGTATGTCATCAGATCTGCGAGAAGCATCATATGTCTCAGATCGATGATCATGTTGTTGCTCTCAAATGTATACTGAATCTCATCGATGATAGATCTCCTTGCGGCTTCGATTCCGAGTGTCTGGTTCACTTCCATGATGTGATTACTTTTTGTTTTCATAGCGTCGACTCCTGGAGCGCCCAATACTGCTAACAGGTTTGTTCTGTAATACACAATGAATGTACTTGGTTACCATATATCATCTCACAAAAATATTCACAGCAAGGGTTATAAACAATTCCCAGAAGCAATTCGCTAAAATATTTCAACACATCATTGAATGAAGGTTGACAAAGAAAGAAATTAGAAAGCTTATGATCTCTCTTTTTTCAAACGGAATGAGAAACAGTCCATGAAGTTTTTTAGAGAGCGTTCTTGCGATTGACACTTTCCAGCAAAGGTAACAACAAGCTCCTCACCGGCAGCAAACTACATGCCACCAAAGCTGAATAAATAGTAAAAGTCTTACCCTTCAACCAGCAGGTTATATCTTTCGATGGTTTTGTCACGTCCTTTAACGGGGTTGACAACAGCTCTTTCAACAGTTGGAATACCCTGAATTGATTAAAACTGTCAGCAACATCCTAATAATGGTACCCCAGAAAAAACATAGCGCGCCATGTTTACCTTCACAATCACTTTTGGAAGCATGGACTTGAGATTGTGCAGCTCAAACTGGAGTTTGGATCTATCTGTTCCATCTGGATATATTCTCAACTTGGCTTCATCAATTACACGAACATGCTGCGAATATCATATACCATGATTACAACCACAGAGAACGTATTGGACGTATCACATCAAACTCAAAGCGTTATTCATACCTGAGATTTTAACTTGAGTTTTGGATAATTTATTATTGATAGCTGCACAGAGTCGGCATTGATTCCTTCGTACCCCTGAGCTTCTATTCGTTGCATATCAAGTTTCACAACCAAATTTGGCTGGCTTGATTTCAAGACAATCTTTATGGCTGCTGCCACCTGTTCAGGCATTACAAGGCTTCTCAGCAAGTTGAGTGCTTCCTTACAAAATATATCTGCTACACTAATAGCTTTTTCTTCATTTCCATGCTCATGTAGAAAAAGAGATGCAAGGACTACAGAACCAGACAAACTAAAACCAAGACAAATCATTGAATAATCTCCACTTCAAGCCAACACATGTTAACAGTGCAATATTTTGCTATTAAAGTAACAGTTATTAACATTACTCGTACAAAAAATATAATTATATTTGTTATTTTAATATCATAAAAACAGCCAAATACAAATAAAAGTTTCGGCATCAATAACAAAAGCCCAAACTTCCTCGATTCTGGGATTGAATTTCTTGCTATAAACTTGTTTTAGACTGTCCTTTTCAGGCCTTTGTAGTTCTCTTTGCAAAACCTAACCCCCCCCCCCCAGGCCCTTTGAACATGGCCATCCACATATTTTGTGAATTGTGTATAATACAATATATATATAATATAACTATCAGGGCCTCCTGTAAAGTTTCTATAATGCAAAATAATTTAATGCCTGGGAAATGACAAATAATCTATCTTTGCAGCTATGGATGGACTAAATATATGCAACATGTTCTTTTAAAAAGAATAACAGGAGGAAAGTGCAAGCAGCCAAACTTTCTTTATGTGCGCGTAAAATTTTAAAAGAAATTCTGAAAAAATATACCTCGCCCAGCACTACTTTCTCGATACAACGTTTCACCTTTACGCCAAATGACTCATCCTGCCCAGACAAAAGTTCTGCAGTGATAATAGGTGTGCTTATCTTTTTAGCAGCATTGATGATTTCCTTGATGCGAGGAACTCCAAGTGTAACATCTTTATTGGTGTTCGTTAAGGAAACAAGTACTTAGTGACAATCTTATAAAAGTTTACAGAGAGAGTATAAAGGAAATGATTAATCTAGTGAATTCAACATCATGTGTTTATATTTACGGACTTTGTATGCCACAACATCGTACCATATTAATAGTGACGGCATAAAACCTCCTTGTTCGAACTGTTGACAGTATCATGTTATATTTGTTAAACTATAAATGAAAAGAGCAGCCCCCTAAATAACAGATAAGAAACTAAATATGCCCCACTTCAGCATGTTATAAAACACCACAATTTTCCTTAAATACATAGCACAGAAAGGATACTCATGCTGGCTACTCCTGCAAAATGAAAGGTTTTCAGTGTCATCTGGGTCCCAGGCTCCCCAATACTCTGAGCCCCGATTGCACCAATTGATGCTCCTGCCTCGATTATTTTTGAGTGATAACGAGATAAACAAGTATCAAGAAAAACCTGAGCCAGGAAAAGGAAAAACAAGTCATGTAGCAGACCGACACAAGAACAAAATGCATGGACAAACTATAAAATAACAATCCTTGGAGCGGATCTAAAACCAGTCTTACCTACTGTGGTACTGTGTATTACAAAAGATTCATTTCTCAACAAAACTAGGAAAATGTTGCATCAGGAAGTGTTTGGTGAGCATATCACAGTTGAAGTGCTTGAAAGAGACTCACAAATTTACATTCAATTAATTTAGGAGTGGTTGCTAGTTTGGTATTGACATCGACAGAAAAAGCAAGGCACATTTTACGGGGCAAGCAACAAGCATAAACCACCAGCTTGTTTAATATAAGAAATTTACAAAGCCTACGAACTTGACAAGTAGATCAATACAGCATGCAACTTATGCAGTTGCTTAACTCTAAACGCATGAATGAACACCAAAAAGGACCATAACAGTAAACCGTTACCATACTGATCTACTTGCTGGTAGAAAAGTTGATAATCTCATGCATTTAAATGAGAGATCTAAAGTCTGACTGGATTTTTTTTCTTCTTGGAAAAAAAAATGGAAGATTTGTGCCTCAATACATCATACATTGATAGACAAAAGAAGTTTAGGTACAAGCCTAAGGCTCAGGCTACACCCATACCCCCAGCAACAGCAAAGCCTAACTGGATATAAGCGATGTGTCTAAGATTACAGCACTTCGGCAAAGCAATTATGAATTAGTAAATGCAAAAGTATGATACATACCTGCAGTTGTTTTGCAGATATGCCAGAAATATTAGCAGCAACGCACTCCTCAATGCTGGAGTCCTTCCTTCCCACATGATCTTCATCTAGGTGAAGTGCCCGCCTTGTGTTTCTCAGCATTTTGATGCGATTCCCGACAAATTTTGTTAACAATTCCTTGAACCTATCGCTACAACCACCAGCTGAGGGGTCTTGTTCGGAGAGCTTATCATTTAACATTTGTGAGATTGCCTCAGGAGATAATGTTTCATGTCCCCTTTGAGGACATGTGGCCTACAATGTCAAGACATCATTGGTCAATGAACAGAGCACAAGGCACACTTTCCTTTATCAATCTAAGAAAGTATTCATGTATGTTAAAACTAACCATGACTTTCATAAACAATTGGTCGAGATTCAAGGGATTGCCACCTTTTCCTTCCATCTTTACAGGATCCATGCCATCATCTCCATAGACGAATTGAACTATACCACCACTAGCGTTGCGGACTGTCTGATCATAGAAAACTGAGAGATCTTCCAAACCCTTCATTAACCTACGGGACATGTATCCAGTTTCTGCTGTTTTGACCTATGATTAGAAGTTCACAAGAAAAAAAACAGATATCAGACTCCAACTAAGAAATAAAATGATATATCTACGTTTTTGAAAGAAAAAGGTTATTTGAAGTATCCAGAAGGTGTATTGAGTAACTGGCAGTGTCCAATGTATTCCACATCAGTCCAGTGAAAAGTAAGACATGTCGTAGTTCATGTCTATAGGCTATTGGACAATGGATATGCCCCCAGGTTATATAATACTCTCTCCAATCCAAAATAAGTGTCGTGCTTTTAGTTCAAATTTGAACTAAAACCATGACACTTATTTTTGGATCAGAGGGAGTACCAAATAATGTCACATTGCTAGCATATAATAGCTACCAAGTCAAGTCTGACATAGTTGGTAGGTTGTTGCAGATACCAAAAAATAAAGTTTTGATGTATGCTACTCCAGGTTTTAGAAGTTTGATGATGTCTTCTTACTGTATCTTGCCTTTTGATGGGGCTGGGATTACCCTTTCCCTTTACTGAAATAACTAGTAAGCTGAAATGTTATGATCTGATCTTTAAAAGTTGCACATTCTAAGCTGTCAGGCTGGCCCAATCAGTGAACTAAATTACAAATCAGAAACAGAGGAAACCAATAGAGTCTAGTATAAAGAAGCAATATTTTATGCTCAAATAGACTACAAATTTTTGATATGTAATACTGTAGTATGCAACCAAAATATGATCTAGATTTAGACCTACCGCTGTGTCAACAAGACCTTCTCTTCCACCCATTGTATGGAAGAAAAACTCTGTAGCAGTCAAACCGGTATAGAATGAATTAGCAACAAAACCTTTCGCCTGCAAATGGAAGACAAAGAAAATAACTTAGCTGAAGAGAACATACATATGTATTGTCACAATAATATGATCCCACACACTGAATACAAATAAAATGGCAGTTGGACTAAGTAGAAAAGAAAAAAAGATTAAAGATCAATTAGTAAATTCTGACTACAAATGTCATTTCATGTAATGCCGTATGCAAATAATACACTACTACTATACGAACAAATGGATTGCTCACTGTCATTGATAAAAACTAGTTGAAAAATATCATCCGACGTGTCACTGACATGGGCCATATGCGGACATGCCTCACAAGTCATCCTCAGGGTGGATGGAATTTTCGAATTTATACAACTTCGTGATGGTACTTGGCTAATTTTGCCCTAACAGTCTGAATCTTTCTACAGGATATCCTGCAACAGAGTTGACGGGCCCTCAACAAAATAAAGATTCACATAACCATTCAGCAAATTTTCAAGTGTGTGGTGCATGGCATACGAAAACAAAAAGTGGTTGCACAAATGAGCAAATCATATTTCTTAGTCCTGTTCTTACCGCGGGGGTCTTTGAATTTATAGGGAAGTGAGGAAGCGTTCGATCTATAAAACCATTTGGGGCACGGCGTCCTCCAACTGATTGTTGACCAACACATACAACCATCTGACTGATATTGATTGGAGAACCTTTAGATCCACACTGAGACATAATCAATGGGCTGTTCCTCCAGTGAAGTGTACTCATACAGTGCTGAAAAAATAAGTTTCAACACAAGTCATTCAATGCACAAGTATGATTAATTGAAAATGGACACAACAGGTTCGCCAGTGGACTTGAATCATTTATCGATACTTTCACTAAATCCTCACTTTAATAAAAATTAGGCTAGTGATAAGAAACTTGTGTATTGAAAAAATTAGGCTAGTCAAAAAGAGATCTGTACAAGGAAAATTTGCTGGGTAAAACTGCAAAGTTGTGATACTGCAAACATAATATCAAATGTTAGACTGAAGGAATCTGACGCGAAGTTTTTCCAACTTGTACAATATAGCGTGTTCAAAAACGGCTTTCTCCAAGCAGCTGATGTGAACAGTACACCTACGGTTGTACTAGAGTATCAAGCAGCCAGGTTGGTTGGGTTTGCCAACCCGTAATTGAACACCCCTAATATATAGTTGTATAAAAAGGATCAGGCTAGAAAAACAATCAGAAGCTAATTGGTTAAGGAATCGGGATGGACCAAGAAAACCAGTTAGAACTTACATCTCCAGCTGTGTCTCTTAATTTATTTAGTACACCAGATATCCGAGCCTCCAATGTTTGAGCTCTGCTGCATCCTGGTTGTGGTTTGAGTGCACCCTTTGAATATTGAGCAATAAGCTCATGGCATTCTTGATATCCTTCTCCTATTGTTTTCCCCTTTTTCTCATTTAGACTTTCTCCTGGTTGGACATCATCCACACCAATTGAAAACCCATGATTCCCTATGAACCTTGCACTGCAGGAGAAAAGGTAAATACCTTGGATCAGGACAAACTTTTCATAAACTAGTTTCGCATAGCAATTTACAATCACAATTGAAATAAGCAACTATACAATTGATAATCTGCAAAATTTCAATGAGAATTGCACTATATGAATTTGGAAAAAAATGTGTACTAGGTATGATCTCAGAAAGTAAATAAGAAAAAGAAAATATATTTGTATACAAGTTAGAAGAAAGTAAAGATGGTGCCTTTACGTATGATCTCAGGAAGTAAATAAGAAAAAGAAATATATTTGCATACAAGTTAGAAGAAATTAAAGATGGTGCCTTCACATTTTTATTCTCTTGAGCAAATGGATAAGAGAAAATTAGTAGTATGGTACAAAATTACAAATAATTAAGAAAGGATAATGTTGTACAAATCTTTGAACTAGTCTCACCTAAACTTTGCCAGACGATTCATACAGCTTGCTGCAGCGTGAGAATTATAATCTCTTATAAGAACGGAGAACATGCCCTCATTATTCCCATTACCTGGAGACAAAACGTCAATCAAATTTTGGTTTGCTTTCAAATCTGTCAAGAAAAGTGAAAATAACAAATACTAGGCCAAATGAATAATACTGTTTGCTAATGTGAGTGCTGAAATGCACACCATCTGGTATATGTGGTTTATGGCATGATTCATGAGAGTACATCATGACAGAGCTATGACAATGAATAACTAACACTCTCCTGAAAAAGAAGGAAATATCCCAAGAACACGGTACATGATGTCCTGGAATCTAGATTGACACGGATAATTTAGATATGACCATACAATGCACTATTTCATACAGTCAATAAATTGGCATACATCAATAATACCAAGGTCCCATTTCCTCCAAAAAAACAATTCCAAGGTCCAATCCTGAGCTTTGCACTTACATCCTAAACTCTGTAGTATAATTTCTGAATTTTTTTCTCCAACGTGCATCAAAATGTGTGTCATTTAACATTGAGTATGTCAAAATGACGCAAAGATACAAGTAAATCCCAAAACAGAATGCTCAAAAGCCCCAAAAAACAAGAATTATCTATCTAACACTGCAAAAGAAATAAAGAATAAGAAGCCATGAAAACCAAAAAGAAACTAGCAAGCAGAAAAAAGCTAAAAAGAGATTATCATCGCAAATGTTGGGCGCCTCTTAAGTGCAAGATATTTGTTTGGCTAGGGGCAGCCAATTGCTATTGGACTGCACAATGTTTGGAGCATATGGCTTACAACATCCAGACGAGAATGCCTTCTGTGAAGCCAGGAGGATGAAACGATCTTCCATCTCCTTACAAACTACGTCGTATCCAGGAGATAAGGTGAGGGCCTCCAGATCATTGATCACTCACTCTTTGGAGACTGGCGCAGGAGAAATGTGCCGTCTTCAAGGATGCATGATCAGACAGCCAGCTGAAGTTCTGAAAGTTGGCAGGAGCAAAGGCACTTTGCCTGCTCCCACTGCACGCTAGGCCTCCAGATGCAGTGGTAGCTTGAGCTGGGGAGTGGGTTTTCCTTGACCACTCTCTGGTTGTCTTTTGGTAGCTCTGTTAGTTTGTTAGCTTAGCTTACTTTCGATGCTCTTGCATCGCTTCTTTTCTCTGTGCTTTTTTCTGTTATTTAGTTATAGTTGTATTTTGCGCCTTCCTGGCGTTCTCCTTCTAATGAAATATGACATGCGCTTCGGGGCGTGTTCAAGAGCGAAATCATTGCAAAGTAAGGTTCGGCTATTGCACAGAAGTGAAGCATGGTAGCGTAGACTAATAACAGTTTGCTACTTGGGTGGAACATACATAGTTTATTTTACAAGATAAGACGAAAAACTACTCTTCCTACATCAAATAAACAATTTTCAACTCAGGCATGTAAATAAAATAGTCTGAAGCATTACAATGAAAAGAAAAATTATGCAGTACAAACAGAACATTTTATTAAGAAGACACATACAAAACTAGAACAGTAGTTCAACCTTCTAATCCCAAGAAATGGTTCTTTAGATGAATCATTGAACTAGAAATCAAAACAAACTTATAAAATGTTCTCACCTAAAGTTTTCTTCCCAACTTGCCCAGATAAAAGTTCACTGTTTCGGAAGTAGACAAAACCATCATTCGGACACATTGCATCATGTACTGCTTCAGATGTCTTATCTTCGACAGTAAGAGCGCATTTCTTCGTACAGATTTTCTCTCTAACACCAAGATTCAGATAGACCTTTGTAAATGCGTTAGGACGTACTAACACACTGAATAGTTGTTTACCAGTCCAAAGCTCAATAGGCTGCAAAAGAGCAGATAAATAGTCATTCCAGAGTAACAAGAAAAAACATGCTCCATTTAAAGTCTCTTGTTAACAATAAAAATGCTGAAACTTGCTTTCCGAAAAGAAGTAGCAACTCAGAGTGAGGGCGCCTCGTTTCCATATTAATACTTTGCAAATTTATTAGCTATTTTATGATGTATCTACTTTTAACAAACATTAGAAGAAGCACAAATGGCATAACTGTTTATATAACTACTTTGATGCTTGCAATAAACATTAAAGCATGGAGAACATATAGCCATAAAGAAAAATAATGCAAAGAAAATATTACCTTAATTAATGCTGGTGTTGGCAAATCAATATTTTCCATTGCATCTCCAAGATATGAACATAAGAGAGTAAAGGAAGACCTATCATAGAAGGAGTCTTTTCTCGTGATCAGAAAAGAAGATGTCAAAAAGTCCTGCGTGGAAGCAACCAGTATTTCCCCATTCTTAGGGGTACATAAATTGTTCTGAACCTGTGAAATTAAATATCAGGTATCAAACTAGTGTTAGTGCATCCAAAGCAAAACAAAAATATTAAACTAAAAAAGAAGAGTTTGCAAGTGCTACCCCCATAAGCATAAGTGCTTCAGTACGAGCTTCCTCTGTCTGTGGGACGTGCAAATTCATCTCATCTCCATCAAAATCGGCATTGTAAGGGTTGCATACAGACTCATTAAATCTTAGTGTTCTCCAGGGCATTATCCTTGCCTGAACTCAATATAAAAAGGAACCAAAGGTGAGACAAATCATTTAGTACAACAAGTACAGTGTAATCAGGCATGTACATAAACTCTCCTTTTCTATCAATGCTTTGAAACGCAAAGCTGTTGTGTTTTCTTGAAGAAGAAAATAGAGCAATTTATACCCTGTGTGACATGATTGACATTCTATGCAAGCTCGGTTGTCTGTTGAAGAGGACAATGTCGCCATCTTCTAAATGCCTTTCAACTATACAGCCATATTTCAAATCCCGAGCAGCAATCCTTCTATCACAGTACTTTAAGTGCCTAAAATGTAGTCCACAGCAAAGTATGAAAGGTGAACTTGTTAAAATTAAATAATTCAGAAAATTACAACTTACAGCTTCGTTCCATCAGGTTGTAATATAAAATTTGCCCCTGGATGTTTGTGTGGTCCATTTCGTATACATTGACGCAGCTTCTCTATGTTATAGTATGAAACTCTTTCAGGATAAGTCAAGACTCGAGCCATCAAAATAGGAATAGCCACCTATAAGTTTGAATTAGTGATGACATACAAAATCAACTGGAGAGTTAACATAAAGAACATCGACCAAATATGGAAAGTACCTCTGTTATACTCAAATTTCTATAACTGGAGAGGGAACATAAAGAACATCGACCATATATGGACAAGTACCTCTGTTATCCTCAAATTTGGGTCAGGAGATATGACAGTCCTTCCAGTGTACTCCGTACGTTTTCCAGACAAGTTCCCACGAAAACGGCCTGTCTTGCCTTTGAGTCGTTGAATAAGGCCACGGTGTTGTGAGTCAATAAGACAGGGGGCATCACTATTGATATATTCAACAACTTGAAGTTGAAGGTGTTGCCAGCAATCCTTGAAAGAAACAAAGGAGAAAACTGAGCTAGAGTTTCCTAATGAAATTACACTTTAATCAGATTAAAGTAATGCAAGATTGGAAAAGATCATGATGCAAATATTACAGCATAAATATGTCATCAGATTTCCGCTTCTAACAGCACTTCTGAGTTAGTTACTTAGGTACATAATCTAGAAGAGAATGTGTAAAATATCTTGCCGTTTTATATGTCTAAATTACAGAATTGTTTGGAGTGTGATGTTGATAATGCACCAGCTACCAGCCCATACAGGCAGATGGATGGTAAGTCATCACTAATGATTAAAGTTATTACTAAATATTCAATTATCTTAGCAAAAATGTCTATTTATCTCACGCCGTGTATAAATCATATTTCCTGAGCAGCACTTCCATACAGCCAACAAATATTTAAAGTGTCTCTTGAGCAGACCTCATCATCGTATCCAACAATCAGCTCTCAAGTTGGGCATTTCATGAACAAATAAAGGAAGACTAGTTTTCTAGAATGCAATGAAAATTTCAGATAGCACATATGTAGCACTCCGTAGAGGCAAAGAAAACAGTGGTAAATATAAGAGAAATGAAAGAAAAACGAGTGAAGGACTCTGGGTAATCTTACAAAGCACTTCGCGAGCGGTTCACCACTTTGAAGGGTCCCCTTAAGGATGGAATTTGTATTAACAATGTTCTTCAATATGCAAGTAATACTATCTTCATTGCTGTGAGAAGCAAGACAATTTAATGACATTCATGTGGTTACGATGAAACGCCGTTATATAAGTTCAAGGTGCCAAAGAACAAACCTCATTCTACCACCACCACCACCAACAAAAACGGAAGGACGGATAGGCACAGGTGGCACTGCGATCTCTGTAATGATAAGTTTCTCAGGCCTATCACCAAGGTTTAGCAATTCACAGTCCTGCAGAATATCAAAGTGTGATAGTAAAAAACACAGGAAATAAACATATGTCCTATGTACTACGGTAATCGGCTGAAAGTAATAAATACTCTTGTAAGACGAAAACAGAGTGGCATCCACCTCATCAATCATTCTTCTGAAAAGAGATAGAATAGTTGCAGGGTCCAACGTGTGAATTGAAGTAATGGCTAGTTTTTCCTTCTTGTGTGATAACGCAGACCGGAGTTCTTCTGTACTTCCATCCAAAGTTTTGCTACAATCATGAACAATTACCAAGCCCATTCTGCCCTTCTTAGCTACACCTGTACATCCAACCAGTTCATTCATTACTAGGAAATCCCAAGGGAAATTTACATGCGACAAGCAACATAGGGGAGAATAGGAGTATTAGAAGGAAGCTTGCCATTTATGAATCCACACCAGGGGCAACGGGATAGCTTGCATTTGTCCCTCACTTTCTTCATGAGGGCAAATTTGACCAGTGGCTCTGCTCTAGGTTGTCGCATCTTCTTCAGAAACTCTCGGCGGTCTTTCTCCACAAGAAGGACCCTGCTACAACCCTGCAAAGGCACGGGGTAACAATTATAAGAACCACAACATATCCAATCACAGACCCCAAGACATGTAAGCTTCTCCTCGGTGTTAGTTACCTTGCAGATACACTTGACTACATCCAGGATATTGTTGAAGAACCCAACATTGAAAACCGGCAGCGCGAGCTTCAGGTAACCGAAATGGCCTGGGCACTCGGTGTACGAACCATGGCAGGTGCCGCACTCCCCCTGCTTGTTCGCAGCTCCCTGGAATTTGCCAGGGTAAATCGATAATACAACGCATTGCACAAACAGATTGGCATGCCTGGCTAGAGCACATATGAATCCCTGAATCGTTCAGGCGGATGCAGAGATGAATCCCTGAATTGATCAATGAGGATGGGGCGAGAGATTACCATCCGCGTGTCGAGCAGTCCGTTGGGCGCCGGCTTCATGTTGGGCTCGTAGATCCGGTTGTTCCAGACCTGCGCCTCCGCGGACTGGCGTATCTCCTTGCCGGAGAACATGCTGAACCGCATGCTCTTTCTGCAGCGAAGCGGGGCGAGGGGTCAGTGAGCGGCGAGCACGACGGCGCAAGGGGGTGGGAAGCAGTATCCTTACATCCTTCGGGTGCCGACATCCTCGATGAAGGGCTCCTTGGTGCACCGCAGCTTCTCCTCCTGCCGCAACATCTCGCCCCGACGGCTCCGCCCGATGCCGCGGCCGTGGATTTGTGGCGGATGGGTTTACGGGGAGGCAGCGGCTGCTCGAGGGCGGGGGCACCGGCTGCTCCTCCTCGTTGCTGGAGGAGGGGCGGGGGGTCGAGCGGCAGGAGGGAACGCGGCGAGGTCGGGGGCGGCGGCGGCGGCGGCTCCTGGGGAGGGAGGCGACGCGGAACCGATCACTTTTCACTTGCGGAAGGGAAACATATTAAATAGGTAAGCGAAATATAAACTCAGTATATGTTGCTGTTTTTCTAGGGTTTCGCCGAGTAGCCTCGCAGGTCGAGTGGATTGGTTCGCTTCCCATAATCACCAGATCCGGAGTTCGATCTTTGCTCTTGACTTTTTTTTGCTTCCTTGTTTTTACAAACGCTAATCGGGAACCAACAGAGTATTTATCACTACCATTCTCTCGACTTCTTGCAAAAAAAAAAAACGACCAAACATACACCCATCTTTTTCTTTTTTCTCCTCGCCCTCGAGCAGAAATTCCACTTTACAAACTTTTACAACCTCAACCATCCACTTATGATGAAAATGCAATAATTGTGAATTCTTCGGACATGTTCAAAGAACCCCCTTAGGCAGACACAAAAGACAATACTGTTAGCTTCCGCTACATATATTTTTTTAAAGGAATTACTGGAATTTTTGTGTTCGTGAGGTGTTCTATAATATATTGATAAGGTGAATTCAAAAGAAATCAGTGGGCGCGTCATGCATGTGTTTTTGGGACACGGCCCCCCTGACGTGCTGTCAGCTCACTGACATGTGGACCAGGCCTCATGTGTCAGTGGGCCAATGTCAGTTACAGTATGTCAAAGGATTCGGCTCCGTGTTTTGTGACTCTGGGCATGACAGCATGTTTGTGGGATCACATTATGGCAGAATAAAAATATACACTCCATTTCCCAGTTTCATCACATGTTACGAATTCATGACCTCCCATGTCACTGTACAATTTGATTGAGCTAAGCCAAGGACGTGAGGAGCATTACCTGCCTCATCAACTTCATGTTCCATTTTCTTCTGTCTGCAACAAAAATAATATCAGTAGAACCACGTGAACGTAATGCACATACTTGAAGATGCCCACGTATTATTTTCGTCTATTGCTAGTAAAAACCAGATAACCATCTTTTTCCTTTGGCATCTCACTAGAGTAGAAAACAATGAATCGTGACTGATATAGTTTAGAATGAGCTCTAGTATCAAACAATTGGCAAACAAACTATGATGATTGTTTCCAACCTCTATAGTGCTGGCAAACTAATACATGGAAAAGGCCGGAGTGAACTGCCTACATAATCGCACCATTATACATGGAAAAGCTATTAAAATGAGTACCGTAAGAACATCAACAAATATGTAACTTCCTTTTGGTATTAAGTCATCTTCACAAGAAACTAACCTGAAATGCATTGTTGCACCAGATTACCAGGCCTTCGTGAAGCAATGTGTTCATATGAAATGCAATATGTTCTAATGTTTTTCATGACCCGCGAGTCGTGGTACGACAATTGATAGGAACCAATATGAGTGTCTTTTATTTTACTTGTTGACCTACGTGTCAACGAGTGGCGACAGGTGATAATCATGCACCAATGGACCTCGACTTGGTGCCGTATGTGAACAGGGAGTTATACACCAATATGAGGTTGAAGAAACGTCGTGCAAAAAGATTATACACATGGAGAAGAACAGTTGTGTGACTGTAGGATAGCGATTTTGAAGTTGCTACCACGGTAGAGTTTTTTTTTGCTGTAAAAGTACTGCCACAGCAGAGAATTGAAACTGATACCACAACAGGGGTCTCCTGTTGAAAAAAACTGCCACGACAGTGTCGTGCGTACGACCATCTATGATCCCTTTGCGGTTCGACTAGAGGCATGAACAAGCACAAAGAGCAGGATTAGCAGGAACACACGAGGTAACCCAGGTTCGGGCCGCTGTGAAGCGTACAGCCCTACTCCTGCTTCGTGTATTGGATGTGTATGAGTCTAGTTACAAGGAGCGCACGTCCGGCAAGGTGCCTAGGAAGTGCTGCTACGCGTGCAAATGGACAGGGTTTCGACCTTTGTTAAGGTAACCATGGGCCTCCTTTTATAGACTAAGGGGTCACCATAATGGCAAAATGGTAAATACACACTGCAGATAGTGGCTACAGTGCCAAACACCTAACTCTGATGGGTTAGACAAATGCATTTAATGCAATATGAGGTGTCTTGTGGATGGAGCTCTCCGGCAAGGTTGGTCTCTCCTTCTGTGTCGTTCGCCCATCTACCTTTTTTTCATTTGACACATCGTTTGGACGGGTGTCATTAAAGTTGTATCTTCGGTGATGAGCTGTCACGTGCCCAGATAAGTCTCACCTAACTACCTGCCCCGCTCGACACCTAATTGACAAGTGACGACCTGACCGATGAGGTGGAACGGTGGCATGGTAGTGGGATTCTTGCCGGGCTCGGAGCTTATCGGGCTGGAATCTTGGCGAGCTCTCCTCGGCAAGGATCTTGCCGGGTCTTCGAGCTGTATCTTCAATATTTCTAATCTCTGTTTTGGAGATCTCCTTTGTAGTTATTGTAATCTAGTCTTGAGTTCGGCTTTTGTTATCCTTCGACAAGCCTTGCCATCGGGAAGGCTACTATTCCATGTGCATAAGTCTGGGGAATTAAGGACTCCATTCTTAATACACCGACATACAGGCATAACAAAAACTGCTGCCACAACAAAAAAAAATCCTAAAAAACACCGCCATGACAGGATTTCACGAAGAAGGTTTCGACGACGATCCAAACTTCTTGAACATAAGGGGCTATACCATGTCACTAAATAACGAATTGCTTGTGATGTTAATCCACTTTTATGCAGCTTGTTTAATGTGCGATAGACGTGTTTTATATGGTGATCCTTCACAAAAAATATCAAGTAATTAGTTTTCATCAAAGTGCAGCACCGTCTTGCACAACAAACCACTTGGTTGTCTTGACGAGTTCAAGGTCGTCTTGAAGTTCGGAACATACCCATCGAAAGGAGACCAAGAATCATATGAGATATGATCAGCACGCTGACATACTTATCTCATTATTCTGTCATCGGTGATGTCACATCAATGTTGGAGTAAGTGAGTCGTGGATCTTGAATCGCCAATAATCAATAATGAGGGATGTTGATTTTAATGAGAGCATACTCTGATTAATTATTATTTTGAGATGCATAAATTATGAACAAGTCTCTAAGTGTGTTTGCATTTTCGTTGTAGATAGAATGGCATGCAATCCCACCTTTGCACAGCTCCCTTTTCTTTGAAAAAAATAGTTGCAACTAGCAACAACTTTAAAGTTTTGCACCGTAATCAGAGGATTGTCCTCGAAGGTGCCAAGAAAGAACACATTCTAGAGCAGATTCTCGTTGACGCTCCACTAGATGACTCCACTCAGGATGATGAAAATGTTTATCATCCTAAGAGTAACGACTACAAAGCAGTACAGTGTATCATCCTTGCACCCATGGAGCCAGAACTTCAAAAACGTTTTGAAAACTATAATGCTTATGAGATAATTGTGTAGTTGACAACTTTGTTTGGGCGGTAGGCAAGAGCTGAAAGATATGAGATATCCAAGGCATTGTCCAAGTGTAAGATGAAAAAAAGGAAATTCAGTGAGTCGGCACTTACTCAAGTTAACTAGGTACTGGAATCAGTTGGTGTCGTATGTGCGAGCACTACACCCGGGAGCGAGGGACACCCCCTCTTTGCTTGGAGAGGTGCTGCCACACTCACAGTCTAACCCTAACTCATGATGATGAGCAAAAGGTGACACAATAGTTTTTACCCATGTTCGGCCGCTCAGAAGCGTAACACCCTATGTTTTGTTGCTTGTATTAACTAGAGGATGGTGGTGATTACATTGGATGAGATAGAGTCCTTCTCTCTGAATTGCTTGAGGAGGAAGAAGAGAATGCGGCTATTGTCAGGAACAACAAATGCCCTAGCTCTGCGGTGTGCCATGGTATGAAATGTTTCAACTCTTTTAGGTGGTTAGGGTCCTCCTTTTGTAGTCACACAAGGGGCTAGCACATTAGCCGAGTACAACTGTGTTCCTACCACATTAAATGCGGGTATATGTGTTGCCGGACCCTTGTCGGGTAGGTGAGACACCTATCTTGTCACATTGCATGCTGGTGAAGCCCTTTTACGTGACACGTCGATGGTGAGGTGTCATGCGCCTAGTAAAAAGGGGTGATGATTCACCCTGGTCTTCATCTAACCGTCGTGCGGTGGTGCTCTTCGCACGACAGCTCACCCACTCCGTTGTAGGTTGTGGCAGGCCTGTGAACTAGGCTCACCACTGTAGGTTGTGATAGATGTAGCTGTCACGCTCGTAGGCCATGTTGGGTGGCGTTGACGGGTCATTGTCAGGGCAGGAGCCGTTTAAGGGGGTACTGATGCCGAAGAAGCTGTTGGTGCGAGGAAGCCACATAGTCCTTGGCTGCTCTCGTGAAGTAATCTTGGTCTTGGCGTTGTCAATGGTGTGCGAGTATTTTCCTAGGGTGATGTTCTTGTTAGTGATTGTCTTCACAAAGATCTGTATCTTGAGGGCACGTCTTGACAAAGATCTGCATTTCTCCACGTTGTTGAGAGGCAATGTGAATGATAGACTCCTTGTGGATGTTGTTGTCAGCAAGGGTGCGTCCCTCCTTAAGCTACTTGCCTGCAGAGAGGAGACGCTTGTTGCAAGGAGGAAATCCCCTCAGTTTTGGATCTTGATGAAGATCTGCATGCCACCTCAAAGGCGGTTTAGCCTTGTGTTACCGGGAGGTAACCGATGCTAATGTGCCAAGTGGGACTGTCATGGCCCTGGTTGATGGGCATGTGAGACCCTAGTTCTCACGGGATCAACATTTGGAGGCTTTGAGCAAATTTTCATCCGAGCTGATAGTTGATCTTGTCTTCGCGTCCCTCCCACTTAGCTATAATGGCTTTATCATGAATTATACCATGAATTGGATGAACAAGAGTGTGAATGAGTTCTTCAACATGCTCAAGACTGCATAAATATGTGGAATACATAAGGACGTCAATCATGTGATGATGATGCACAAAATGACCAGTTTTAAGAAGGACAAGGTCATGAAAAGGGGCAAATCCAAGAGTGCCGGTAAGACGGACGCAAGTGAAAAGCCTAAGGGTGGCACTCTTCCGACACTTAATGTTTCTTTTGTAATGAGAAGGGCCATTGGAAGAGAAACTGCAAGAAATATTCGACAGATAAGATGACAGTCCAACTCAGATATGAGTGTCATATGGCAGGTCGGAACCAACACCATAGGTGGCGAGGGCCTCTCATCGTCACCTCGCTCAACAACATCTCTGCCATTGCAATCTCTAAAGAAAATTTATATTCAAAAAATGGAAGGAGTATTTAATACTTTGTTGTAGCTATGCAAAAGTGAAGTCAAGGATGATGTAAGTGTGCAAACAAATAGTAAAATTTACAGAAAATCACATTGAATGTAAACTGAAAAAAGAGAGGGCGTTTTCATACACGGCCAAAGCGACACTGAAAAATAAACACCAATTTCTCCCACGCTGCAGCAACCCCCCACCGCGGCCAGATCCCGCACATCTGATCTCACTGAGATCCACCCTGCTTCCCGGCGGCCATGGCCGTGCCGTCCGCCGCGCCCACCCCGCGCTCCCCTCGCCCGGACTCATCGGCGGCCGCCGACGCGTCGGCCGACGCCGCCCCGTCCCTGGACTTCGGCGACCCGGCCTCCCTCGCCGCCCTCCGCGGCCTCACCGACGCCGGCGCCGCCACCCGCCTGCTCCACGAGTGCGTCGCCTACCAGCGCGCCCTCGACGCCCGCCTCGACGCGCTCCTCGCCCGCCGCCCCGACCTCGACCGCGCCGCCGCCTCCCTGCTCCGCTCCGCCCCGCCGCTCCTCTCGCTCGCCGCCTCCGACGCCGCGGCCCTCAGGGAGTCCTCCTCCTCCACCGCGGCGCTCGCCGAGGCGCTCTCCTCCCGCGTCCGCCACCTCGATGCGGCCCACTCGCGCGCCGAGTCCGCCCTGGCCCGCGCCGAGGCGGCCCTCGACCGCTCCCGCGCGCTCGACGCCGCGCGCCGCGCCCTGGCCGCCGACGACCTCGCGGCCGCCGCCACCGCCGTGCACGAGTTCCTGGCCATCGACGCGCGGTTCCCCACCGACGACGACCTCCGCCGCGACCTGCTCGACATCAAGCGCCGCCTCGAGGGTCTCGCGCGCCGGAGGCTCTCCGCCGCGGTCGACGCCCAGGACCACCCCGCCGTGCTGCGCCTCGTGCGCCTCTTCCCCCTCCTCGACCTCGCGCCCGAGGGCCTCCAGGTCTACGTCGCCTACCTCAAGAAGGTGGTCGCCCTCCGCGCCCGCGCAGACTTCGAGCACCTCACCGACCTAATCTCTGCAACCCAGCCTACCTCGGAGCGCCCTGATTTCGTTGGCTGCCTCACCCGTCTCTTCAAGGATATTGTGCTCGCTGTTGAGGAGAATGACGCGGTGCTTCGTGAGCTACGGGGTGAGGATGGTGTTGCCTATGCCATCATCGAGCTGCAGGAGGAATGCGACTCGAGGGGCACCCAGATCCTTCGTCGCTATGCTGATTACCGAAAGCTTGCCCGTCTTTCGTCAGATATAAACTCCTATACCAAGAATCTTCTCTCTGTCATGGGTTCTGTCACCAATGCCGCAGGTGGTAGTGAAGGGCCTGACCCCAGGGAGGTTGAGATTTATCTAGAGGAGATTCTTGCATTGACACAACTGGGTGAAGACTATACTGAGTTTATGGTGAACAAGATCCGTGGACTGAGGGATGTCAAGCCTGAACTCGGTCCGCAAGCAATGAAAGCCTTCCGTAATGGTAGCTTCAATAAAATGGAGAAGGATTTGACTGGGTATTATGTGATCTTGGAGGAGTTCTTCATGGTGGAAAACATAAGGAAGGCCATCCAGATTGATGAGCCAGTGCCTGATGGTCTCACGACCTCAATGGTCGACGATGTGTTCTTTCTACTGCAGAGCTGCTGCCGGCGGGCAGCATTCACTGCAAGCATCAACTCGCTACTTGCTGTGCTTGGTGGGGCAACGAGCCTACTAAGCAATGAGTTCCAGGAGGCACTACAGTGGAGAATGAGGGAGCCAAACTTGGGCGCAAAGCTCTTCTTAGGTGGTGTTGGAGTTCAGAAGACCGGGGAGGAGATTGCAACTGCGCTGAACAACATGGATGTGAGCTCAGAATATGTCCTGAAACTCCGCCATGAGGTCGAGGAGCTCTGTGCAGAGGTGAGTTTATTTTTGTCTCCTTCTACCTGTTTGTGTATGTCAAACACTGGCACGGATTTGGCAGTTAAGCTCTGTACACATTTAGTTAAGATGAACTCAATTCGATAGTATGCTTCTTCTGTGTGTTCTAGGTTGCCATTTTTTAAAGTAGAAGCCCACAATATGGTGACATTCTCTAGAAAGTACTGTTAGTAGTATCATTCTGTCTGAACAGACACAGACTGTTTCAAATGTTAAGGGTTGCATGCACCTTCTTTGAACTGCAAGCTTAGTTAGCTCCAACTAGTTGCTGTGTTGATAAATCCTTAGGCACTTCTCATATTTTTGTGGTTGTAAACTTGTTTACTCGACGCTAATCAAAGTTGTGGGCCAGTGGCTATGATAATGTGATGACTGCTGCCATATCGATAGAAGAACAAGAAGCTATGAGCTCACTAACTTCTTATCCTGTTCCCAATACATTTATAGACAGAAAATGATCTCAACCATTCACTTTATTCCATGTGCTTGATCAATATGCCAAGTAAACTGAAATAGTTCCCTCACATCTGTATCAGATTAAATACCAGTTTTATAAATTCTTATACTGTTACTGTCTCTTAAGGACCTTTCTATATACTTAAGGGTTTCAATAGTTCCAATGCAATTTCTGTGTCATGTGCTTATGGTTACTATCAATTTATGACCAATTTGATGAACCAGTAAATTTGTGTAATAACATAGCATCGCAGTTACAAAACACGTTTACTGGTATCCACAGTACCATTATATTCATTCTTGCAAAGGATACACCACAAATCCTCTTATGAACTTTAATATCTTTGGACATGATGATCAACATGATTGGCATGGATAGAAACTTCGATTGTTGTCCTCAACTCAAAGAGACCCAGCACATGTGTTCTGCTGTCTCCTGCAAAGTGCAAAGTAACAACACATGGTTCTGGAAAATGCATGTCTGCATAGTTGTAACATAAATGATAGTAGTAGGCACAATTTCTCAGTCTTGTTAATTGGACGATTACACACATCAGTTTGCATGTAACCCACGATTTTTTATTTTGCAATCTTCGTTGGTGGAATGAAGGTTCCTGATGACTCACGAGCATCTCCTTCTGATACTTCTGATTATTGAACTACATTTAAATGAAAAGTAATAATATCACGTATTATCTGGAACTCACTGCAAGCAACAACAAACGAAAAAGGTGTAACTATTTGCTTATAAATCTCAACTTCAACAGAAGATAATAGTACCAAAGATTATTGTATATTTGTATTATGCTTTATACATGCCTAAAAGATATAGTACATCCATGGCGTCGACAAGTTTTCATTACTCTCCCAGCTGTGCAGCCTTTCCTAATGTTGTGTCAGGGGTTGTTCCACCTAACATTACTAGTGCTTCAGTGTCAGCTAAACAGTTCTAGTAGGGTAAATTAATATTCGTAAACATAGGTATACTATTACAGGTGACAACCCTGAACCCTTGCTCTGCACCATGCTGCCTAGGAGCCCTCCTTTGAAACTAAAACAGCCTGCCTACAACAAAACAGCTTAAATGATTCAGTGCTGAACAAATATATCTACATCAAATAAGCTTAACTGAATCATCTTTGCATTTGTCAGAAAAATCTTGCAACGGAAATAGCATTGTCAATTAAATATTCATTGCGAATGCCTGTCTCACAATCATCTAAAATCAATATCTTGATGATTCAAACAAATTCATGTTATTAATGTTGATTCCTTTAGGTTTTTGCATACTGCAAAACAAAAAAAAGATTTACAAACTGCAAGGAGATTGCAGTTGAAATATAGTCCTCTCCTCAGCACTTCAAGTTGACAAATAACATAATTTACACAAATCGCTGGTTAGAAAGAAGGAATTAAGAAACAGAGATAATTGAAGAACAATATTACAAGAATAAAATTGGATACCCCAGTAAAGCACATTGCCATATATACTCCATTCTGGCAAATTGAAAACCTTATGCCTTGGCTGAATCTTTTGACGAGCTATCTTCAAATTGAATTTCTATATTTATGAAATAAGACTAGGAGCATTGATCATGAGATGCTTGATTGTCAGGTTTATAGTGTTTTCCCCTAGGTGACGTCTTATATTTGGGTGTTAGCTATTGTGCTTGCGGTCAACTGGCCACTTCTGAAACATAGTGTGTTACTTCAAACAACAACTTTAGAACATGTGGTTTACCCCAAATCAATGTGATTACAGAGTATGTGCGTGTTTAAAATCTGTTCACATTGCAAACACACATTAATGGAATATCTTGTTTGCAAAATCTTACGTGGTATTCCTATGTTTGCAAGCGGATTTCATCCTTTTATGCATGCAATCAATGTTTTGAAACTTTGACCACCAATGTACATAAGTATTTTTAGATTGTTCACATGGAAATGATCTTATCATATTATACTATTTACTAGATTGTCCATCATAAATTCTTACACATGATTACAGTTTCCCTTCCAACTTTTTTACAGTTTAATATATTCATTTTTTGGTAATAATAAGGGGGAGTTTCTCTTCCAAAAAAACACTACAGTTTAAATTTTGTTTGGTAATAAGAAGAGGAACTAATGCTCAAGGTATCTGTTGTACTGTATCCATATCCAAAGTGACAAGTAAAGAGATTGGAGGAAAAATATTCTCTTTTGAAATTATTGGAGCAATTAACTCACTTACAAATTGTATGGCTCTTATGTGTTGTTCCTCAAGTCCTCGATCTTATGTGAAACAGCTAATGGTTTGATTGAGCTATGGTAACTTAATCTCAATGGTCTTTTAGTCATCTCTGACAACTGAATTGCTCTGCTGCTTTTCATCACAGATTTTCCATGCTCCTGCTGACCGAGAGAAGATCAAGTCCTGTTTATCGGAGCTAGGTGAAATCAATGCTTCCTACAAGAAGATCCTTTATTCTGGGCTGGAGCACTTAGTGGCATCTATTGCGCCTCGCATTCGTCCTGTCCTTGACACGGTTACCACTGTTAGCTATGAGCTGGATGATGCCGAATACGGGGAAAATGAGGTGAACGACCCATGGGTGCAGAAGCTTCTCCTTGCAGTCGACACTAACGTTACATGGCTCCAGCCAATGATGACATCGAACAACTACGATTCCTTTGTGCACCTGGTCATCGACTTCATTGTCAAGAGGCTTGAGGTTATCATGATGCAGAAGAGGTTCAACCAGCTTGGTGGCCTGCAGCTCGACAAGGAGGTTCGCTCCCTGATCAACCATTTCTCGGAGATGTCACAGAGGCCAGTGCGAGACAAGTTCTCGAGGCTTTCCCAGATGTCGACCATCCTGAACTTCGAGCGCGTGTCTGAGATACTGGACTTCTGGGGTGACAATGCTGGGCATCTGACATGGCTGTTGACACCTGCGGAGGTGAGGAGGGTCTTAGGGCTTAGGATCGACTTCAGGCCCGAAGCGATTTCTGCTTTGAGACTCTAACCTGTGCATTTAAAATACACACTTGTCACACTATTGTTCATTTGTATGTGATATATCATGAAATGTTTTCCCTGTTTTTGTCCTCTTGCTATCGTGGATAATCCCACTTTAATCCTTGTTGAAATAGTGATTATATATGTTAGTGAATTTGTCGCGTTAACTTTGGGAGATGTGTGTATGAATTTGTAGATACTATATGTCAAACCTATGTGTGTGGTAATGCTGGGTGTAACATTTTTTAAAGATAATGTAATAATTAGTTAATTTTTTGAGATAATTTATCTGAACTTATAGCACTTGCTTGATTTTTTTAAAATTTAAGAAGTTGAAATTTGACGAGACCCTTTCTTGATGAAGAAGATAATTTTGGCCGCCTGGAGTATTTGGATCATCAATGATACAGGTGTTTTGCAAAATGGAAAGGGTTGGAAGTGAGATAAATTTTTACAGCTAGCCAACCCGTGTTTTTTTTCTTCGTAAACCTTTGTGCGTATTATCAGATTTCTGTAAAATGTGTTCATTTGCTTGCCCTAAGATGTGTGACTTGATTCGAACTCTCCAACTCTTTATCGAGTTACCGTGGTGACCGAGGGAAGGAGATGGTGGCGAAGGAATTAGGAAAAAAAAAAGGTGGAGTCAGTAGGAAAATAGAATAAACAATACTCCCTGCGATCCAAAATAATTGACGCAGTACAAGATAGTGCAACTATATATTGCACTCTTACTTTCCTAGATCCTCACAGATACATCCTACATACAGGAGACATGAATAAAAGGTACTCTGTAGAAATATACATATACTCCCTTCGGTTAGCAAATTTCGTAGGATGCAAAACTGTCCAATCAATGGAACACACTTGTTTTCCTCAAAAAATCATGATTGTCAGTGCTTTAATATGCATTAACTACAACACATACACACTCCACCTTTTATTCCCCGTGGTCATATTTTTTGTATCCTTGGTCTTCCAGTCTCCAACGTACTCCCTCCGGTCCTTTTTACTCTACATATTAGGTTTGTCTGAAGTCAACCTCATCCAACTTTAACCAAGTTTATACAAAAAATTATTAACATTCACATAACAACACATTTATTATTAGATCCATCTCGGAATATATTTTCATATTATATTTATTACATGTTATAGATGTTAATATTTTCTAATATAAATTTGGTCAAACTTAGCAAACTTTGACTTTAGTCAAAGCTAATGTGTGGAGTAAAAAGGACCGGAGGGAGTACAAAAGGATACTCCCTCCGTCTAGATGAATAAGTCATCTTAGGTTGCTTGTAATGGGTAGTATCATACCTTAGTATCATGCATATGATACTAAGATATGATACTACCTCCGTAATGCATAGTATCATATACTAATATCATAGGTAACCTTATTATTGCCATACATGACACATAGTACCATAGCATTTAATATGATACGGTATCATGATATGATACTCAACACTCTCTTTCTTCATTTAATTCTATGCCACCTCAGCAAAATAGTCTAGTTGACATGCATAATACTAGCTATGATACTACCATTATGACCAGCCTTAGATTGTGCACCGTGACCAAGGAGAAGGGAAAAACGAGAGAACTTAATGTTTATTTACTAATTAATAGCATTGCATGCAATGAGCTAACCACTGCATGTCGTGTTTAGGAGTAGTCTTAAGTCATTAAAAGCATGCACATCCACATCTCTTATTGGTTGATATGTCAAGAAACAAGAAACGAGGTAGAAGTTAATGCACCGCGCCTAAGTGTTTTGGGATTATTTGATTTTCGTAAAATGACTTACACACCTAGACGGAGGGAGTATTATTTTGCTTTCCGCGCCATATAAAACTTGAACTTCTTGAAGTAACTTATGGAGACATGATTGTATAAAAAAAACTCCAGGAAACAGGAGATCCAAAGTAAGTATTACTTCTCTAATAGTCATTGTTCACCTTTTTTCGTGGCTAGGATGTTATCTGTTATTTGTTCTAATTTCACAGTAGGAATATTTCCAGAATTCTATTGGTGGTAACATAAGTCAAATACCGCGTAAACTAAACTTTCCACTTGGCTTATTCGAAAACAAAAAATAAGAAGTTACAAAAGAGAGAACTTCGTTGCACTTTTCTTCTGTGTCATAATAGTAATAAGCTAAGCTTTCTATGTTTTTTTTTCATTTTTGGGTTCAGAATATGTTTTTTTGTTTAAATGATTGATCTACTATCGTATTTGGGGTTCTATTTCTGTGAAAAAAAATGATAGTTAACGAGAATTGAACTCCGTGGTCATAGTTGCATTATGTACCTTGGTGTTCTAGTCTCCAATGGAATATAACGAGATTATTTTGTTTTCCTTGTGGTTAAACTTGATCTTCTTGAAGTGACTTTTGGAAAGGGGATCTAGATTTTGCAATAAACCCTGATCTTCTTGAGACACTGTTGGAAATAGCAGTTCCACAGCCAGTCAGTATTTCTCTAGCAATCTTTTTTTTTCATCCTTGCATTCAGAACATGATTTTTGTTGAAGGTTTGATTTACTGTCATCTTCTTCATTCTGTTTCAGACGGAGCAAAAATAGTTTAAAGGAATTCCCTATGGTTTTATTTTCATTGTACACCTTTGGTCTTCTCCGCCTCATATTCCCTTGATCCGGTCTCCAAGGGAACACATGGAGATTATTTATTTTCCTCGTGATAAATCTTGATCTTCTTAAAGTAACTTCTGGAAAGGGATATTAGCTTTTGCAACAAACCATAACCATAAACAACCACTGGAAACAACAAATCTGTTGTAAGTACTTCATCTTGTTTCCCCGTAACTTTGGTTATAACACAATCTTTTGTTTGGTGTAATTTATAAATGGGCAAATTTCCAGAATAGTAATTCATGCTAGCTGAAGTTGTACAATGTGTCTTTCACTTTAAGCTCCGACTCTATTTAATTTCATTTCTTTCCTACTAAGATTTTCTGTTAATCCTATTTTTGGCAAAATTATTAATAGTTTGAAATAGTGAATTACAGATATTGCTGTTGATACCTAATTAGAGCCCACTCCTCTTACTTTTTCATGTATGTCTCCTTCACATAGATAAAATCGTCATGTAAGCGGGCTATAAGCCTGCCATTGTACTTGTTCTAACCCGCTTCTCTTTTCTCTCCTTCAACTCAACATAATATAGCTTGCTTATATCAGCTTATTGTACCTGCTCTAAATGATCATGAACTGTTGTAATGGTCAATTTTCTTTTAACGCACTAATTTAAAATGGTGATGAAGAGGAATGCAAACGGGACTAACAAAGTGGAAAACCCCGGAAAAGTGAGATAGAGTACCGTGGCGGTGTCCCGGGCAACTCGTTTCTCACCGTGCCGGGGAACGTCGACGGTGGTTTTCCGTCCATCACGTCATGCAAGCTGGACATTTGCGCAGTCCGCTTCGATGAGACATCGTCACCGGAACAGCTTGCCATGCTCAGTTCCTTCATGCAAAAGTTCACGTTGGCGAAATACCTTCACCTGTCCTCCGTTTGCATGGGCTCCTGCTTTCTGGCGCTTCCCGCGTTCCCGAGCCTCCGCTACCTCCAGCTACATGGACGTGCGTTGCACAACGACCCTGGCCATGTCATCGTCGCCTCGACAAACACAATTCTCGAGGCAGCCCCAAACCTTGAGCGCCTAACTCTCTTCTTCGAACCACCAGCTCCGGAAACACACCATGAGGGGCGCTATCAACACTACTTTCGGGACCGCAAAAGGGTGGAGCTCCTCGGCGCTCACCATCTTCACTACAACCAGTACGACACCAACTCTATCTCTTCTTCCACTCCTATTCCTCTTCTCCACTAAATTAATGAAGAAATAACAATGGAGCACCCGTTGCCTGCTGGTACAAGATATCAAGGAGGAGGAGGTGGCTCGAAGTTTCTTCAATCAGCCGTCCCTCAGTAGGAGACGCCACCTCCAGCGCGCATCTGTTGGAAATATGAGCAAATTACTACGAGATTTAATCTAAATAAACAAAATATAAATCATGACCATAGCAGTAGAGATTAAACTAATCATGCGAACTAGCATAGCAGATGAACATATCACATCTAGGGCACATACTAGAAACATGAATTCTACCACGATCTCGAACAGGAAGGATAGAATCACATACGGTGCAGCGGGTGTAGCACCGTCGACGTTGATGTTGTCGCCCATATCGTCGAGGATGAGGTTGCCGAGGTCGGGGAAGAAGTCGTCGTTCGTGAAGTCGTCGCTGCCAGCAGTCGCGCGAGTGCGCTCCTCAAAAACCTAATCGCCCCTCTCCCGTACAGGATCACGAGAGGCGGGGTTCCGGAGGCCTGCTGTCCCTTCTCACGGTGCACGTCGGAAGGAGGGATGGAGAAGACTAACTTGGCGGCGCAATGATCTGAAACGGTGATGAGAAACCATACGAAGCGGCGGCGGCTAGGGTAGACGTCTGCCTGACTATATATTGCGGGCGGGCCGGGTAGGTCGTGGGAGTAAACCCCACGTCCGAGTCGTCACGATCCAAAAGAATCGGAAACGGTTCAGTAATTAACGCGCCCGTTAATTATTAATTAATGACTCATTAATTTTCCCATGCAGCAAAAATATAGACAACGTGCATAGCTCTGTCCTCGGCTCGGCTCAATCCCGCAACCCGCGGCGCGGCGCGTCGTGGCGAGGCGAGCGAGGAGGAGGAGCGCGCGTGTAGGTCTCTTCTTCTCATGCTCATACAAGTGGTAGAAGAGCCCACCTTATAAAAAGGTGCAACTCTCTCTCAACTTCCAAGGTGGGACTAAAGTTTAGCCTCACTCACTCCACTCACATGTGTGCATGAATGGGCCAAGAGAATTTCAAAATTTTAGTTGGGCTTTGGGCCAAAGTCCTACTAGTAAAATTCCAACAATCTCCCACAAAGTCTGATTGGCACATCTCATCATTTAGTTCCAAAACATTGTTTTATATATCGGTGCTTAGTGGAGACTGTGAAGTTGAACTTTCACTTAGAAATTTATGCTACACTAGATCACAACTTGAATAGTGGACTATGCCTTGAACTACAAGTTTTCTGTAAAACTAGTTTCACACAAATTCTTGACCGATACTGGGCTGCCGCAAGGCTTCCCCGCGGGTGGAGCGTATACGTCATACTCCAGGGCCTTTCATGAATTTATTAAAGAACACCCAATTCTCACAGACTGCGACGTTGACAATCAAATTCATATAGGTGTGTTCCTCAGAAGATGTTCTGCAGGACAACATCTCTACTTACCCGAATAAGCCACTTGGAACACATTAAGATAAGTATCAACCTGCCATGCAGATCAGGAGAGTATTGCATCTTCACGGAGTGGGATAATTAATATAGGGATACTCTCCTCCCAGCTGACCAACAGCTTGTCTCCCACTTCTACTTCACGGGATCTCCGATCACATAGAGTGGGTTACCACTATGGACAACTCATGCGGTGGGTCTCAAACCCATCTCCATCGATACATTATCTATCACATTACGTGATAGACCCTTTGTGAATGGATCTGCCAAGTTTTTCGATGTTTGGATATAATCCAACGTAATAACTCCGGAGTTCCTCAATTTTCTGACAGATTTTAGTCTCCTCTTCACATGCCTTGAGGACTTCATATTGTCCTTAGAACTGTTTATCTTGACGATCACAATTTGATTATCACAGTTCATCAGGATAGGGGGTATTGGTTTTCCAACCATAGGTAAGTCCATCAAGAGTTCACGAAGCCACTCTGCTTCAACAGTGGCAGTGTCTAATGTTGTGAGTTCTGCTTCCATAGTTGACCTCGTTAAGATGGTCTGCTTGCAAGACTTCCAGGAAACAGCGCCACCACCAAGTGTAAAAACATAATCACTTGTTGCCTTAATCTCATCAGCATCAGATATCCAGTTTGAGTCACTATAACCCTCCAGTACCCTTGGATACCCGGTGTAGTGAATCCCATAGCTCGCGGTGCCTTTCAAATAGCGCATAACTCTTTCAAGCGCATGCCAATGATCATCTCCCGGTTTTGACACAAACCGACTCAGCTTGCTCACAGCAAAAGAGATGTCAGGCCTCATGGCACTCGCCAAATACATAAGCGAGCCAATAATCTGAGAATACCTCAGTTGATCTCTAGCAATCCGTCGATTCTTTCGAAGCAACACACTAGCATTATATGGAGTTGGAGAAGGCGTGCAGTCGATATACCCAAAACGACTCAAGACCTTTTCTACATAATGAGACTGAAGCAGTGTGATCCCACCATTCTCATCTCTCAACAGCTTGATGTTTAAGATAACATCAGCTACTCCTAGATCCTTCATCTCAAAACAGCGAGATAAGAAATCCTTAACCTCCTTGATTAAATCAAGTTTGGTTCCAAAGATCAATATGTCGTCGACATACAGACAAAGAATAACTCCTTCACCCCCACCATAGCGATAGTACACGCACTTGTCACCATCGTTTACTACAAAGCCGTCATCAGTTAATGTTCTTTCGAACTTCTCATGCCACTCCTTAGGAGCTTGTTTAAGGCCATATAAAGACTTTAATAACTTGCACACCTTTCCTTCCTGACCAGGTACTACAAAACCATCTGGTTGATCCATGTAAATTTCCTCCTTCAACTCTCCATTAAGGAAAGCCGTCTTAACGTCCATTTGATGAACGAGAAGACCATGTGAGGCAGCCAGTGATAGCAGCATCTGAATTGTGCTCAGTCTAGCCACGGGTGAGTAAGTATCAAAGAAGTCTTCACCTTCTTTCTGGGTATAACCCTTGGCCACAAGCCATGCCTTGTACTTTTCAATCGTACCATCAGGTCTAAGCTTCTTCTTGAACACCCACTTACATCCTACAGGTTTGCACCCATAAGGACGGTCAGTGATCTCCCAGGTACCGTTAGCTAAGATGGAATCCATCTCGCTACGTACAGCTTCCTTCCAGTAGTCAGCATCAGGAGATGCATAGGCTTCTGAAATAGTCCTGGGTGTGTCATCCACGAGGTACACAATGAAATCATCACCAAAAGACTTTGCAGTCCTCTGTCTCTTACTCCTCACAGGAGTTCCATTGTTACCCTCAATAGGATTCTCAACGTGTTCCATCGCAATGGTGGGTTCAGGAATTACAGTGAATTCCTCACTAGATGGAGTAGGTATCTCCTGATTTGATGAACTCGACATATCCTTCATAGGAAATATGTCCTCAAAGAAAGTTGCATCATTTGATTCCATAATCGTACCAACATGCATGTCGGATACCTCAGATTTTATTATCAAAAATCTATAGCCGATGCTATGAAAAGCATAGCCCAGAAGAACACAATCCACGGTTTTTGGTCCAAGCTTGCGCTTCTTGAGAATTGGTATATTGACTTTCGCCAAACAACCCCAAGTACGTAGGTAAGAGAGTTTCAACCTTTTCCTTTCCCATTCCTCAAATGGAGTCATGGTCTTATACTTTGTGGGAACTCGGTTTAGGACATGACACATAGTCATTAGCGCCTCTCCCCACCATTCCTTGGATAGACCTGAAGTGTCTAACATGGTGTTAACCATATCAGTTAGAGTTCGGTTCTTTTTTTCGGCTACCCCATTTGATTGGGGTGAGTAGGGAGGCGTCCTCTCATAGATTATACCATGTTCCGCACAAAACAGATCAAATTCATTGGAAAAATACTCTCCACCACGATCGGACCTAAGCCGTTTAATTTTTTGATCAAGTTGGTTCTCTGCCTCAACTTTATAGTTTTTAAAGAAAGTCAAAGCCTCATCTTTCGATTTCAGAAGATACACATAACAATATCTAGTGGAGTCATCAATCAACGTCATGAAGTATCTCTTTCCACCTTTTGTCAACATGCCATTCATCTCACAAAGATCAAAATGTATAAGCTCTAGTGGCGCCAAGTCTCTTGCCTCTGCAGTCTTATGGGACTTGCGAGGTTGCTTAGCTTGCACACATACTTGGCACTTGGAGCCTTTGACAGTAGAGATTTTCGGAATTAAATTCATATTGGCTAACCGCGTCATGCAACCAAAATTAATATGACAGAGTCGTGAATGCCAAATATCAGACTCATTATTGTGGCAAACATTATTAATAACTTTAGTGCAAATATCTGACAAAGATAGGCGGAACAAGCCTCCGCACTCATAGCCTTTTCCAACAAATTCCCCACACTTAGAAATTACAACTTTATTGGATTCGAAAACCAACTTAAAACCATCTCGACATAAACGGGAACCGCTAACGAGATTTTTATTGATGGACGGCACATGATGAACGTTCTTCAGACGCACAGTCTTCTCCGAAGTAAACTTCAGATCGACCGTACCAACACCTCGAACGATGGCATGTGACCCGTTCCCCATCAGCACGGGTGAAGTCCCTATTGCCTGGTAAGAAGAAAACATGGAGGCGTCAGCACAAACATGTACATTGGCACCGGTGTCAATTAACCAATCAGGGGATTGAAATACTGAAAGGATGGTAGGAAAAATACCGTACCCTGATTCCTTCATATCAGTATCACCGATGACAACATTAGCGGACTTGCCGCTCTTCTCATGTTCGCGCTCCTCAAAGCGGTTAGGACACTTCGGAGCCCAGTGATTAGGATCACCGCAGACATGGCAAAGTCCCTTCCCCTTCTTATGAGAATTCTTCTTGAAGTTGGTAGAATGTGATGGCTTGTTCTTTGTATCAAACTTGCCTTTGCCCTGAGTTTTGTTCTTATTGTTTTTGAACTTGTTGGGCTGGGAGTTCTTCTTCTGTACCATGTGGGCACTAGAACCTCCCTCGGCAACTCGAGCACGTGTGTCCTTTGCTCTCGCCTTCTCTTCAACATCAAGAGTACCAATGAGATCCGCAACGGAAAACTCCTGTCTTGTGTTTCAGGGAAGTAGCAAAATTGTTCCACGAAGGTGGAAGCTTGGCAATGATGCCTCCGGCAACAAATTTGTCCGGCAACACACACTTGAAGTACTCAAGTTCTTTTGCGAGCGACTGTATCTCATGAGCCTGCTGTACAACAGGGCGCTTATCAGTCATCTTGTAGTCATAGAATTGCTCCATGACGTACAACTCGCTGCCGGCGTCCGAGGCACCAAACTTAGCCTCGAGCGCAGCCCACATGTCCTTGCCGTTGTCAAAGGACATATACGAATCCATAATGGAGTCATCAAGAACACTCAGAAGAGCGCCTTTAAAGAGGGTATCGATCTTCTCAAAAGCTTCCAGCTGTGCTGGATTAAGATCGCCCTCAGGCTTGCCCTTGATGGCATCATAGCAGCCCATGGTCTGAAACCAGTAGACTGCTCTCGTGCGCCACCTTTTATATTGCGCCCCCTTAAAGGCAGGCGGTTTCAAATGCGCAGCAAAACCACTCGGAGTAAATTGCCTATAATCAGGTTTTTGGATTGTTAGAAATATGAGCAAATTACTACGAGATTTAATCTGAATAAACAGAATATAAATCATGACCACAGCAGCAGAGATTAAACTAATCATGCGAACTAGCATAGCAGATGAACATATCACATCTAGGGCACATACTAGAAACATGAATTCTACCACGATCTCGAACAGAAAGGATAGAATCACATACGGTGCAGCACCGCCGGCGTTGATGTTGTAGCCCATGTCGTCGAGGATGAGGTTGCCGAGGTCGGGGAAGAAGTCATCGTTCGCGAAGTCGTCGCTGCCAGCAGTCGCGCGAGTGCGCTCCCCAAAAACCTGATCGCCCCTCTCCCGTACAGGATCACGAGAGGCGGGGTTCCGGAGGCCTGCTGTCCCTTCTCGCGGTGCACGCCGGAAGTAGGGATGGAGAAGACTAGCTTGGTGGCGCAATGATCTGGAACGGTGATGAGAAACCATACGAAGCGGCGGCGGCTAGGGTAGACGTCTGCCTGACTATATATTGCGGGCGGGCCGGGTAGGTCGTGGGAGTAAACCCCACGTCCGAGTCGTCACGATCCAAAAGAATCGGAAACGGTTCAGTAATTAACGCGTGCATAGCTCTGTCCTCGGCTCGGCTCAATCCCGCGGCGCGGCGCGACGAGCGAGGAGGAGGAGGAGCGCGCGTGTAGGTCTCCTCTTCTTATGCTCATACAAGTGGTAGAAGAGCTCACCTTATAAAGAGGTGCAACTCTCTCTCAACTTCCAAGGTGGGACTAAACTTTAGACTCACTCACTCCACTCACATGTGTGCATGAATGGGCCAAGAAAATTTCAGAATTTTAGTTGGGCTTTGGGCCAAAGGCCTACTAGCAAAATTCCAACAGCATCTACCGCCCGTGGGGTCGCCCTCCTCAAACCTGGATGTGTTCAGCGACTGCCTGCTCGCGTTGGCCATGTCCCAGTCCATTGAGGGCATCACCACATGGTAAGGCACTGTCGCACACAGTGGCGGTGCCAGGATTTCATTCAGGTGTAGTCAATTCAAACTTGTGTAGTTATATGTGTGTATTTATGAATTTTTTTCTGCATGATATATACTCATTGTATGATGTTGTTGGGAAAGCCGTGTAGTCTAATGACTGCACAGCTCATGCATGGCTTCGCCACTGGTCGCACATCACCCTCCCTACGTCCGCATGTCCAACCGTGTGGATTTGTCCTCTCCATTCATTATCTGTGCGCACTTAGGTACAAAAGAATTGGTGTTCGAATGATGCGTTCATATGCAATTGCAATAAGTCCAGCTTCTATAATCGTGATGTGAACGTGATTGAGTGAGTAGCCGCTAAAGTAATCTTACATAAGAAGTTGATCCCCACCACTATCTATCCTCTGACCATGCACACTCTCCACATCAACTTTATGCCACATCATCATTCAGTTTGCAAAGAGCAACCAATTAATCCGATTCCCCTTACATGGCTTGTTTGGAGCGAGCTGTAGGGCCCACGTACAAATAGTTGTCTAAATGGCTCTTCGGTTGCGGTGCTATGGCCAAGTCAATGTCCCCAATTAACTCTCCCAACTCTATCTCTTCTTCTTCCACTCCTGTTCCTCTTCTCCACTAAATTAATGAAGGAATAACAATGGAGCACCCGTCGCCTGCTGGTACAAGATATCAAGGAGGAGGAGGAGGCTTGAAGCTTCTTCAACCAGCCGTCCCTCAGTAGGAGATGCCAGGATGGTGTTCCACTGATCCGTGCATATATATACAATTGCATTGCAATAAGTCCAGCTTCTTTAATCGTCATGTGAACGTGATTTAGTGAGTAGACGCTGGAGTAATCTTACATTCTTAAGAAATTGATCCCCACTACTTCCTACTGTCCACAACAGTTCAGTTTGCAAAGAGCAACCCATTAGTCAGGTTACCTTACATGGCTCTTTTGGAGCAAGCTATAGCACCCACGTACAAATAGTTGCCTAACCGGCTCTTTGGCTGCGGTGCTATGACCAAGTCAATGTCCCCAATTAACTGTCGCAACTCTATCTCTTCTTCTTCCACTCCCGTTCATCTTCTCCACTACATTAATGTAGGAACAGCAATGCTACACACATGTGCATCTCTTTTACAGGGTTCACAGAGAGGCTGAGATGGGCTTTTTTGATTGGGT
>NC_057800.1:693222868-693242437 GCF_018294505.1 Triticum aestivum
GTCTGTAGCATTTTTTATGTAGGAATAACAGATGGGGTTGATTCCCCTATAACCAATAGAGCTGGATGCCATCGATCGAGACGCATAAACGAGGAGCAAGACAAGTCATCGCCTGGTGTGTTCCTTCCTCTTGGCACACATAGTACTCCATATGAAACAAGTCCTGTTTGATTTCAAACAAATTCAATAATCAGGTACGCACAAATCTCAATACACATCATGCACCATAATACTAGTACATGAAATATACAATTCTCAATCATTATACCATTGGGATCCAAAGACTTGACCAATAGGTACTTCTTCTTGGGTTCATCCCTAGTAGGCTCTACTATTTATCTCCGCTTCGTGTTTTCTCAACCTTTGTCCCAACTCGCCCTTCTCCCTCATTGGTCAAATAGTGAAGATTGGGAAAACCCGCATCACAAAATGAATTCATTTTCTGGATTGTGATGAACAACATCTAAATGAAGTCAATCAAAGTAAAACATCCATATCCCCTCTTTTTCTTGCATTGGTGGGGAGGTCGGTTTATGCACCATCATGTTTCACAAACATGCTACGGATAATATGTTGACAATATATATTCTCATATCTCGACGCAAGCATCTTACATGGACATTTGAATTCATTATGTCCTTATTTAACCATACGTAAACACCGCAGCTAGTCTTACTATCATGGCCTAAGGCAGACTATATATCTGCATATTTTATGTCAACACAACCTTAAAAGTTTTGTACTAGCTAAGGGACCGAACACTGGTAGTATTTAAATCAGGAGGATTGATCGCTGACACACTATCTAGCTAGAAGAGGAGCACCCACGCAAGGAGAGAGACTATCGCCATGAGTGGCACCTGTGGGGCCGCCGCCGCCGCCTTCTCGAAGGTCAGCTGCCGGGCACCGATGTCGTAGATCATGTTGGTGCCCGCCTGCAGCATGCTACCTAGGATGGAGCCTAAAGGATAATCCTTGGGCATCGGCAGCATGGTGAGGCACTGGAACCCGGTGTTGGTGTCCTTGTAGAAGTAGTGCACCGTTGTGAGGTCCATCCCGGGTGAGTCCACTCCATCAAATACCAGAGTTATCTTGGGGAACTTGAGCTTGGCCACAGAGTTGGTGTCGTAGCACAGGTCCAACTCATTGTTGCTTTTCACGGCCGGTGAGTCTATCTTGCTCATTAGCGCTTGCTTCACGGCATAGTAGGCGTCACTCTGGAGCCAGGTGAGGGCGATGGTGGTGCTCAGGGCCACCCCACCGGACTTGCCATCCGCCGCGAAGTCGAACGCTCGGTCCGGGATGCCTTTTAGCGACTCACCGTCAACCTTTATTCCGGTGAGCTTAACGTAGTACAAGTCCTGGTACACGTTACTCTTTAGCAATGGTGTGGAGCGGCTACGTTTAGTCTGCGGCACGGCTTGGTCGCCCAGCAGGACCACGCTGGTGGAGCTCGAGCTCTTGGAGTCGTCGGGTGTCAGGAAGTAGGAGAACCTGCAGATGCATGCACAAGTCATGATTCAAAATTACCCACTCGGTCCCATAATATAATATACAGTTTTGCTAAAGCACATTTAGATGTGCAATAAGTATTGCACATCTAAGTCCTATGTCATCTAGATATGCTCTAGACACGCCCTATAATATAAGAGCGTTTTTACATTACTAACTGGATTGAAGCTCTTGTAGTGACAACCTTTATTTCAAAAACTTTTATAAAGTTTGACCAAGTTTTATCAATAGTATATATCAACATCTTGAATGATTTTGTTAGTTTTTTGTTTCTCTCTTATATATCTTATAACATATATAATGTCACATAATAATGATGACGTTGATAGTTTTTTCTCTCTCTTAACATAGAATCCGAACCTGGTGATGTGTAGCTGTGACAGGATGGAGAGGGGGCCCTTGCTGAACCCAATGGCGCCGTCCTTCACCGTATTCTGGGTGCTGCAGCCAAACACCACGCTCCCGGAGACGGGCGACGTCCCGGTCCCAGCACCGAAGGTGAACTTCTCATAGCCGAGGTAGCCGGTGCTGTAGCTGCCATCGTCGAGTGACCCGTACGCGTACAGGCAGCTGCTCGTTGTGTCGACGCAGTCGTTGTTAGTGGTCTTCCTGAGCACGCTGGAGCACGTGTCGCTGATGCAGGGGACTGCGGAGAGCACTTGCGCCGGAGCGGGCGGGCACTGCACCCAGAAAAAGTCGTTGAAGATGTCGACCACGCCGGAGAAGGTCTGTTGTCCGACGGAGACGTTGTAGAGTATGATGCCGGCGTCGTCCGCGGCATCGGAGCCCAGCTGGCCGGCCTTGTTGGAGCTGCGGAGGGCCTTCGTCAGAGCGGACGCGCCCGCGCTTGCTACCTCCTTGACGATGATGCTCGCGATCCTTTTCATGAAAGGCGAGCGGACGATTACCCCAACCGCCGCCCCCGCCAGAGACGAGGCAGGCCCCGGCAGGAGCAGGAGCAGCAGCACCGTCATGGCGACCGCACCTCTAGCTCTTCTTGCTGCTGGCCGATCCATAGTGGTCACGCGACTGAAAATGCTAGCGTTAACTTAAGTTTGTCTAACCAACACACCAGAGAAAAACAGATTGAGAATGCTAGCGTGCATGGTTGCGTATATGAAGCATACGGGAAGTTCTTATAAAGCAGAGGTTGCAAGGGGTTTGTTCTTTTGACGGTTTCTAAACCAATAATGCATGTGCCCGTCCTCGTAGTCTTTAAATAATATAAGCATGAATGAAAACTGAAGCATTAAGTAGCGAAATTTCGAATTTTACAGGTTTCTTATGAAAGGTGGGCATCCCGGCCTCTGCAACGAAGTGATGCACACAACCGGATTTTATTACACATCTATTTGAAGTGTAAAATGTGCTAGCCACCCTGGTGGAAAAATAGCCGGTATATATAACTGCCATCAGACGATTGCGTCCAAAATCCATATGTATCCACTGTTCCACTAGGAGGAGGAAGTACCACATGTGGATCAAATATGAAACTGTGCGGATAACCTGCAAAAAATGGGCAACTCCAAAAAATCCTTTGGTTAAATGACTAGTTCTTGAGACGGAAACAGCTTTTTGATTCCTACACCAGTGGTGTTTGTTTCCGTCTGTCCTTCCAAACAGCAGCATGATGAGGTCCAACCGTCAGCAGCATCATGATGACCAACCGCCATATGTATGTTATAAGATTAACATAAGTTTGTTGTGACTAATAATATGCGCTGATGAATGAAGTATACAATGAATCTTCTGGAGTTGACAAAGGACTTGTTCCCCTCAAAAATAAAAAGACAATGGACTTGTTCCCCTCAAAAATAAAAAGACAAAGGACTTGTTCCCCTCAAAAATAAAAAGACAAAGGACTTGTTCGGCTGAAAGGAGCAACCTGTGTATTTTCTGACGGATACACAGCTAGCTGATTAAAGTTGCCCGGCGCCCCTGCATGCAAGTTGCACCGAGTGAAAATTCATATATTTATGGACGTGTATATTTTAGTTTGTTGCTCGATCATCCACCAGCTGATTAAAATCAGGCACCAAAGTCTCAGTCCCTAATTCAAACATATATGTGTTGGTTAGATGAAGAGGCAACACGGTAGTTATATGGAAGAATCCAGGCGTATCCTCGATCACACACATATTTTTTGGAGCATATTCTTATTTTTCATTGACATTGTGCAATCATCGACAAGTATCGTAAGATACTGAATTAGGGCATCTCCAATGCTCAGCGCTTAGATGGGCGCTAGCAGGAATTAAATAAAATATTTTCCTTTGTAGCGCCCGCATTAGAATCCATTCCTACAACGCTAGCAGGCGCTAGGCCAGTTAGAAAAGAACGGAGAGATTGGTTAATCCTACCACGAAAAAGCCGGAGCGTCCGAGGACTTCCCTGGCATCGACGCTAGCTAATTTCCTTAACTTGGCCGGGAATCACACCTAACGGCCAGGAATTTGATCCTAGCGTTCGGCCTAAGCACATGCGTCGTACATGCCCTTAGCGTGTCGGCCAGCTCATAGGACATGGAGAAGACGAGAGACACAGAGAGTGGATTCAGTAACCACTCAAAATGCGGGAACTGCAGAATTATTATTGCTAGCAGCCTGGTACTACTGAAAAAGGCATCATATATTTGAGTAGAACAGCACCTTGATCCTGAGATGGAAATCCATAGCTAGGATTTCACCACACAGACGTGGCTGAGAAATGAAGCCAATAATTAAGGAGTAAAATCTGATAGAAGTCTCCCTAACCACTCCATCGGTACCTTGAGATCCACCTTAAAATCTCAACGTAACGCTGCTGCCCCAACTACTAAGCTGGTCCGAGGGTTTTCCCGCCAAAACACAAATCCCCAAAATATCACTGACCAAGAAGCCTGCAAGGTCGCCGGCAGATCCAGCCCGGTCTGGCCTAAATCAAGCACCCATGCGCACGGACGGGGACGGTGTGGCAGCAGTAGAGCGATGAACACAACGGACGTGGCGATCAAATAACGACAAACACTCCCACTCTAAGAAGAATTTCAAACTCGCGATCAGTTCCGCGCAACTAGTTGCCAAATAAATTCACATCTTGATGCAGATGTAAAATTAAAATTAAGATAGGTTTCCCGTATCAAACCTTGGGTAGATTGTGAAGCATCAACTATAGTAGGTTCTATCGACAGAAGAGTTGACAAAGGACTCAGTCTTTGCTGGCAGAAACAACTTGTGCACTTTTAAACCAATTGCGTGTCCATCCACGCCCATCCAAATTGCATGCGTAATGGAGAGTGAAAAGTAATATGTTTATGTACATAGTTAAGTGGTTGGCAGTTGACCTTCGATTGTCAGATGATGAGAGTCTTTCAACTAATTACAAGTAGTCGTCAAAGTCTTCATTACGCATGTCTCTACTACTTAAAAAGAATTTCTCATTTCACCTTTCTTTCCACCATCCCTTCGTCCAACCTTCTATTTATATGATAATCAATTACCTTAATTTACTTACCTTCTGAATCAATTCTATTTTAATTTACCTACCAAACTTTTAATTTAAATATAAGGTAATTCATGGTCAGAATTTGATAAATATTTATTTACACAATCACATTATTATTGATAGATAAATCACAAGCTAACGTACTAGAATATTTATTTCCTGTTGCAACGCACGGGCATTGTTTTAGTAGTATATATTTTTGGAACTTGCGATTTTGTCTTGATATTGACATAGCAGGGTAGAACAAAGATGTGCAGTTGCTATCTTCTTTCTTTTCGTTGATTCTGGTCAAATATTGACTAGCACTGTGTAAGACACTGAATTACCGTGCCACCACATTGTTGCCGCGTCCAGCTCGTAGGAAATAACAATTCCTTCTTAGTAACCACATGGTGTATGTGATAAGCAACCTCAAAACAAACAATGTCAAAAAATAATCCTTCTTAGGAAAAACAGTACTACCTTTAATAACATATCAAAATTCTCGCATTCTTTGTAGAGTCATCATCTCTTGAAGGGTAAGATCATAAAGCTTGGGCCTCCTAACTTTCTGCTTTTGGATGAATGGGTGATCCATGTTTCAATCTTGTGATTCACATGCTCGCATAACTTTCCGTTTCCAGCATCGATGTGCATTTCTTCAAGAACCATTGCATTCTCAGCGAAGAATTTGATCAGCTTGATACCGAGACAGTTCAACTTCTCCGGCAAGAATTGCAAGGCCACTCTCCTCAGCGAGCTCTGCAAGCATTCGAAGGAGCGTCGAGTCAAGCCTGGGATTTCAGGTACATCGTCATAGGCAACACTGATGGTTTCTTTATCTCCTTCCGAAGAAAAGGAATCGTCACAACTCACAACAGTCGAAACGATCCATGGACTTGTCGCGGTCGTGTCGAAATTTCCATTCCAAGAATTCAGTAATGTACCGTTCTTGTTTGTAGGCGTCCTCGTGCTCCGTGGTGAGGTTGATCCTGAGGTCATGGAGTGCGTTGCTACAGCGGAGAAGGCTTGCGATGGCTGCCGCCGCTGTCTTGCCTCTCCCCCTGCGCACCCCTTCCAGCTCGAGGCACTCAAGGCGGCGGAAGGCCGGCAGGAGCTCGACCCGCCTCGCCTCGTTGAGCACGGCCACATCCTCAAGGTGGTTCAGCCGTAGTTTCATCTTCTTGGTGCTGGTGAAGCTCCCAACGAATCGCCAGAAGGTTTCAAGGTTGCCGCATGGATCCATGTTCCTCTTTTTTTCCGTGAAAAAATGCAGGTCCACTTGTTCCAACTCCGGCGGCCGTGGACTGAATGTGAATGGCCGGAGAAGCCCCATGTACCGGAAGCGACGCAGCCTCGGTGAGTCGATCTCCACCGCGATGAGGGGCGTGGTCTTGTCATCGTCGTAGTATCCGTGGTGACGGCGGCGCCTCAGGTTCTCATCCTCCTCCCACTTGCAGTCCTCGAGCGCGAGCACAGTGGCCGCTGGGCATCGGAGGCGGCAGCGTGCGGCCTGTTTGGGAGCCGGGAGACCGTCGTAGCCCCAATCCCGGGCGGCGTCGCATTGTGAAGTCGCGTCGTCTGTCACTTTGATAAGGACGGACTCGAGGCGGACCACTGTGAGCGCCGGCGCGACGTCGATGACTTCCTGAAGAGATTCAAGGTACTGGGTGCAGTGCCTGAGTCGGAGCGATGATAGCCGCGGGAGCATGAGTGCATGACCGCGGCGGCATGGGTCGGCAGGTAGAGCGGTGAGGTCGAGCACGCGGAGGTTATTGGACGGCAGGGAGTCCAGGGTGAGGGTGTATACACCCACCCGATTCCAGCAGCAGATCTCGCCGTCGTGGTACGTGTCGCTGCTCCAGTCATTGGCGATGAACCGGAGCTCCTCGATGCGACGCGCCGCCCGGTGGGAGAGCAAGACGGTGATCACGCTGTGGTCCCGGTCGGACCACCTCCGGTCGTCTTCATCATTGTGCACGAACTCGCCGACCGGTTTGTCGCGCTCGCGCTCGGACTCGAGGCGCAAGGTGAGCCTCGTGACGTGCTGGGCGCCGTCGAGCGCCGCCACGGCCGCAGAGAGGAAGGCGTCGCGGCGGGAGAAGAAGATGGCCTTGTCTTCTTCACGATAACCGCCGTAGCGGTCGCGGTACTCGTAGTCCTCGACGCGCGTCTCGAGGTTTACGGCGCCAGAGGAGCGCCAGAGCGGCGTTTGCCAGCGCCGCGAGAGCGCGGTCGTGGAGGTGGCCTCCTTGGCTGGGGCGAAGTGGAGGATGCACCGGAGGAGGTAGTCGGGGTCTCGGGGAGGTCGGACAGCCGGTCGCGGTTGCCATCGTCTAAACCGTCGGCGGCGATGCGATGCGATCTGCCCGGATGGGGACGTACGTCGGCTTCGAGTTTAGGTTTGATTCCGGTTTGCCGATCGGAAATCTGGAGAGGGTATTTCGACCCAGCCGGGCTAGGTTTTTTTTAGACAATCTCGCGAAGCTTTATTCAAACCATCATAATGTTTACAAGGATGAAATGAATACCATCAGGTTGACCCAATCAAACATAGCGGTCAAGCCCTAACTTTAATGCGTGCTTCGTTAGATTGTGAGCCTCAATATTTGAGCTCCTATTTTTTGACGAAACGCTGTCGGAGCAGCTTCTCTTTTTCATTTATAAGAGGAAAGGTGTTACAAGTATTTGATCGGAGCAGGCTGCTATACATGAGCTCCTACTTTCATAGACTATATTACAGAAACCGAAAGACATTGAATTTAGTTGTATTTCATTGAGGATCGCTCCAAAATTAGCAGCAGTTCCACACCTCACATCTCGTACCACTCCTTCACAGTCCGAAGCGAGCTGTAGTTGATTTAGATTCAAATCTTCTGCCAGAGCCAGTCCCTCTCGAATAGCCAGAGCCTTTAGTGTCGCCGGATCATCGATATTATTGAACACTATCGCTGAGGCTCCAAGAAAAGCACCCTATTTACTCCGGCACACCATATGGGAAAAGGCTTTGTTCCCCTCGGGCTCGGAGGCTAATTTAAAGCCGACACTATTAGATTTTCTTTAAAACACACGTAACTCTATTTATACCACCTTTTTTGCGTGGATATACTTGCAATCATATTTATTCGAAAATCAATAGGCATGTATGTTCGTATTCAAATTTGTAAGAGCATCTTCAACAACCGGCCAACGCGCGGAGCGCTAAAAAAGCGTTTGCAGCGCGTCGATCGCCTGTTTTTGCGCGGCGCGAAGCGCTGGCTCCAGCGGTCGCTGTAAACATTAGAGCGCGTGAGTAGCTCCAGCAGGTGCTGCAAAAATACGCACACGCGCTCTCGCACAAACAACATATGCACTCCAAACACAACCAAGAAGATCAAACACAAACAAAATAAATCAACAATAAATAGTTCAATTTTGTTATTACAAGTCAAACAAATAGTTTATTGTTCAGTGTAACAAATAGTTCAACAATACAACATCAAACGCACAAATCATGATGCATTTTGTCGGCCATTTCATGCCCACCACTCCTTGATGAGATCGTTTTGAAGATCATCATGCGTTTCGGCACGTTGAATGGCATGATAGGAGGCAACAAAACGGGCCACCCTGTCAGCCCTCCGCCGCACTTGCACGGGATGTCCCAAGAGATCATAGTGAGAGTAGTCTACATCTTGGCCACGCTCGTTCTCGACAATCATGTTGTGCACGATCACACAAGTGTGCATGATGTACCAAAGTATCTTTTGATCCCAAAATCTAGCCGGTCCTCTCACAATAGCAAATTGGGCTTGCAAAATCCCAAAAGCTCTCTCCACATCTTTTCTAGCCGCTGCCTGAGCATTGTGGAAATCAAGATTTTTCTTACCTTCTGGTTTTTTCAACGGCTTCACAAATGTTGGCCATTTTTGGTAGATGCCATCCACAAGATAGTAGCCATAGTTGTATGTACGACCATTTGTTACAAACTACACCGGTGACAGTTCACCATTTGCAATCTTATTCATCAGTGATGACCGATTAACAATGTTGATGTCATTAAAAGATCCAGCCATTCTAAAAAAAGCATGCCAAATACAAATCTCTTGATCGGCCACCGCTTCAAGGATTATAGTGGAACCCCTTTTTTGCCATGAAATTGGCCATGCCATGCCTTAGGACAATTCTTCCAACTCCAACGCATGCAATCTATTGAGCCAAGCATACCTGGGAAGCCGCGAGCTTTGTTCATCTCCAATAGCCTTGCGGTGTCTTCGGCATTGGGAGATCTCAAATACTCCTGGCAAAACACTTGCACAGTTCCGATTGCGAAGCACTTGATAGACATGATGGCTTGACTCTCACCCATGGCCAACAGGCCAAGTGATCATCAACTAGATCAGCGGGGATACCGTATCCCAACATACGCAAAGCGGCTGTCACCTTCTGAAAGGTGCTATGCCCGAGCTCTCCGGCGGCATTCCTCCTTTGCCAAAAAAAACCCGGTCATGACTCGCTAGTTTCTCTGCAATGCGCCTGAACAACTCGGTGCTCATCCTGAAACGGCGCCGGAAGTACGACTCGAGGTACACCGGAGGATCCGCAAAATAGTCCCTGATCAACCTATTGTCAGCATCGATTCTATTCCTTCAAATTTTCCGCCGACCCATAACCGAACCACCGTGCTTCGGTTTTTTGTTGATGTGCATAGCTAGGATCACTGCAAGATCCTCCTCCTCTTCAATATCAAATTCTTTTTCGGAAGAATCATATGACGAACTCGTCTACAATGTTTAATTTAAACTAGGCTATAAAAACTACAAACAACATGCACTAAATTCATGTAAAAAAATGTGAAGTTGAAGCAATACATACTTTGCAAGCGTTTTGTTGAACACCTTATGGGCGACGAGCGGCAGTGGGCGGCCAGGCGCTGTTCGTCGGAGGAATGCCTCGCGCGAGGCGCGGCGGCGATTAGAGAGAGACGAAGGAAGCAGCGGCGGCGCGGGGATAGGCCGGGGAAGCGCCAGAACGGTCACCGAGACAAATGGGGTGGCACGGGTGGCGGCGTCTGGCTGGATGGGGTAGGTGGAAGTTGCGAGTAGGCGCTCGAGTGTCCAGCACGCGGGAGTGGGCGTTGCAAATAAACGGCGCGTGATGGCGTTTTGACCCGCGCGCTGAACTAGTTACGCCGCGCGCGTGGTTTTTAGGCCTCCGCTGGAGCGCCCGAAACGGTAGTCACAAAAATCACTAATTTTTCAATCTGTTGGAGATTCTCTAAGTTGCCTACATTTACTACCTACTAATAATGGGATGAGTGCGGGACTCCCCTGGCTCTCGCGTCACCCCTCTCGGGCGGTACAGGAGTGACCCAAACCTCTTGGCCAGACATCGGAGGTGTTCTTGCGTCTCGGTCCTCCTTGGAGGCGTCGTTCATAGGGTGGTCGGGGAATGCGGTCCTGCTGCATGGTGGTTGGTGGCGGCGGCGGTGCTCAGCTCTCCTGGTTGTGAGCTTTGTTGGTGACGAGTTCGTCGTTCCGCATCTTTTAGCGCCTCCTTGCCTTGTTTGCTTGTGGGTTGCCGGCCAATGGTGGGAATCCATGTGTGTGGCACGTCTGGATGAAAGGGATATAGTGGTCTCCCCTTCGGGAGTGGTCCGAAGCGGCGGGCGGCAAAGTCGACGGTTTCCTTCAAGGACCTGGTTCTTTCTGTCCACATCAATTGTTGTCATTGGAGTGCTTCTGTTCTGCGGTTCTGGCTGTGCATGATCTCCAGTGGCTTGATCTTCGTTTCTCTCATGCTCTGCTGGCTGCTGCTTCTTGGTCGTAGTGAGATATGCATGTAATCTTTCGGTTTTTGTCAAGTTTTTGCCTTTGTAATTTAGCATCATTGTATCCTAATCGGTTGATGGCTTCATTAATTTGAAGTCGGGCCTTTCGTGCCTTTTTTCTAAATAAAGGGAGGAGCCATGCAGAAACCACCCTCATATTTTAGTTAACAACCAGCAGTACATGTAGAAAATAATGTTTTATTAGGAATATTAAAATGGTTTAAACATATACCCATATAGTTTAAACCCTAACTCCAATTTTGACAGATTATATTTGGAAATTAATTAAAAAAATGTGTAGAATTTTAATACAATGTTGTTTTGTTTGTTGAACATTTTTAAAATGCTATTTAGTGTGCAACTTAAGCGACGTGCACAATCCGTCTTTCTTTCGTACCGGTGTAGACCCGGATTGAAAATCAACACCTCCGCAAAATCATTTTAGAGACGAAATAAACCATCTATAATGACACATGCATGTCTCGTCAAAACCTCCAGGGGAAGAAAGCGGATTTCTCATCTTATGTGGTGAGAGAGAGAGAGAGAGAGAGAGAGAGAGAGAGAGAGAGAGAGAGAGAGAGAGAGAGAGAGAGAAAGAGAGAGGATATGCGCAACACAGATGGGACCTATTTGGGATCTTCAGTCATGGTTATTGTGTTAGGGACATGCGGTATTTTTTCTCTTTCGTTACAACGCACAGACTCTTTTGCTGCTATATTATGTATTATTAGAATGCGTATTATTTTCTCAAGCCCTTCCATATAAAATAATTAGTTGCATGTGTATTCTTTTTCTCAAACCCTTCCATATCAAATACTTAGTTGCATGGGTATTCTTTTTTGTTTCTGTTATTTTTTCGTTGCCAAATTTTTTCGCCGGCACAATTTTTTTGGCGTTGACACTAGCTAGTTGTACATGCATCAACATGTGTCATCATAACAACATCGACTCTCATCATTTATGATGATATGACTACATCGACACGATGTTATTTACTACACGCATGCATACATGGCAATTTTTTCTCACTCAAAGCATGGCAATTATAATTAAAACAATCTGGCAAATCTTAATATGCATTTGCCATGGCAATTTTGTTTGTGTGTTTTGACATGCACAACAATGTTTTTAAAAAATTAGCATACACAACATGACATTTTGTACATGGCAACTTACATTTTTTTTGGCATGGCAAATTTACCAATATTGCCATGGAAATTTTCCTTTATCATACATCCAAATTTAATTTTAAACACTCATGGCATATATTTTTTTACTTTTCATTTTTTGACCCGGCATTTTTACTTTTATGGACAATGTCAAATGTAGTTTATACAACATGGCAACTTTACACTTTTTTGGACCATGGCATGTTTCATTGCTTTTCAACCATGGAACAATTTACTTTTTAATTTTCTCACAACAAATTTACCTGCATTTTACCATGGAAATTTACTTCAACATGCATGCCAAGTTTAATTTAGGCGCTCATGGCAACTTTTATTTCTATTTTGCCATGGCAATTTTATTTTTGTCGACATTGGAAAATTTAATATACATCCATGGCAAATCTGAGTCATTCAAGGGAATTTTCTGCCTTCATGGGACCATGGTAAATTTGCTTATCAAAACACGGCAACTACTACTTAACAACATTTTTGTACGCTTTTTTTTGTGTTCTGCGTGTATAGCAATTTTTAATCCACATTATTTTGTCTTCACTTACATTATAAATTTACCTCACAATTTTAATCGTTTTTTTTGGCACCATGTATGTACAGATGGAAATTGCCACAAATTTTTCCTTTTGGGCCATTGCAAAAGAACTTTTTTATCCATGGCAATTTTCTGGTTTATTAAGTTGATGGCATTTTATTTCTTAGCACAACAAAAACTGGACTTCTATTTGTCATAGAAAAAATATCATCTTTTCGTTTTGTTTAACTACTGGGCCTTTTCCAATTATCTTTTACAAGGATACATCCTGTAGGTAGGGGCGTTGAGTAGGCGTTCAGGCTGTGAGGGTTCCCCTATCGAACGAAATTAATTGTCAAGGAGTAATGATTGTACCAAACATTTCGTTCTGTCTGGCCCCTCCCCAGACCGAATGTTTAGCCAATATCAGTGTCCCATCTTTTTGGAACATCAACACCTGGCTTCCACAGAGTTTTTCTTATTAGAATGGTTTCCAGTAAGTAATCACATCATGATCAGAAGCATATTTGACATATTTGTGTTGAACTTACTCGCAGAAAAAAAATATTGCTCTCTTCGTCTCAAATTACTTGTCTTGCATTTGTCTAGATACATATATATTTAGATATGTTTTAGTGTTAGATACATCCGTAGCTAAACAAATCTAAGACAAGTAATTTAGGACGAAGGTAATACTACTTAACATCGTTTTCATTGATTTAATAGTATCACTGAACATATTTATTTTTAGATGAAAATGGTGTACACGCATACATTGATTTCCAGGGATATATATCGTACACTTTAGCAAGTATTTAAGCTGTTGGCGATCTTGACCAGAGCATCACAGAGCTCCGTAGGCCTAGAGCTCATGATGGCATGGTCAGCTCCGGCGATCTCCTCGACCTCCGTGCCAGGGCTCAACATCACCATCCAACGCTGCATCTCCTCGGTGCTGGAGCCATCAGCCTTGGCTACCATGTATATCTTCTTCACCGACCCGTAGTTGTCATCGGTGAGCAGGCTTGTATCCTTCATCACTGGATCCTTCATGAACTGGTTTCCCGGCCTCACCAACATTTTTGCAAGGGCCAAATCCTGCATCAACATTGTGAACTGAATCACTGGGTCTGCTAAAATTTGGTAAGGCGAAGAGTTCATTGCTATAGTATATCTATCTTTGCGAATATTTCAGAGAATCATGTTGATGAGATTAGTTCATTATGGGAGATCAATAGGATGTTAAATCGTGTTGTGCACCTCAGGTGGACTTTGCTGGTAATACTTGCGTGCTAAGAAGTCTGGGCCCATTATGATTGCAACTCCTGCACCCTCGTTGTTATTGATTGGCAGCATCTCGCAGTCCATGAGTAGTCCCTTCGATGATGTTCTTCGCATGAACTAATTCCATCAACACAAGATAAGATAAAAATTAGCATTAATATTGGAGTTACAGAGTCGGAGACCAACCTTTATATTCCAACAGAAAATGGTTCATAACCTCCTTCAAACATTTATAATTTGATTACCCATAACTTTCATTAGTACTCATTCCGTTCTGAATTAGTTATCTTAGATTTGTCTTGATACGGATGTATCTCAACGTGTTTAGATGCATCTGTATCTAGACAAATCTAAAAAAACTAATTTAAGACGGAGGTACTATTAGATACTTGAAAAGACATGTACATATACATTTTGGAATATATTCCCTCTATCCCATATTAGTTGTCTTAAATTTGTCTAAAGACGGATGTATATAGTGTTAGATACATCTGTATCTAGATAAATCTAATACAACTAATTTAGGACGGAGGTAATATGTTTGTAGTGTTGTAATTTTATCGACTATTATAAAATGCACACATGTTACAACAGAAACTTGTTGTTGAAGTTATATATTGAAAACATATCAAATTTTGTATATTTGACTAAGATGAGCTTGCCGGCCTCACCAACATAGGGAACTGATATAGAGAGGGGATGTTTTGGTCAACACTCAACAGAGAATAACAAAAAGAAAACCATCCACAATTGACATACCTCCTCGGTGGTGACGCCCATGTGCTTCCCGACGCTCGGCATCGCGGCGGCCGCGAACACGGCAGCGGCGATCTTGCCGGGGAACCTCTCCATGGCTAGCGCCAAGCTGAGGCCGCCGTGGCTGTGCCCGACCAGAATCAGCCTCTCGCCGTCACCCGCCGGCGCCGCGGCCACCACGTCGAGCAGCGGCCGCGAGTACTCCTCGAACGAGTGCACCTCGTCAACGCGCGCCGGGTGGGTACCCGAAGCGGCGAGGTCGATCGCCGTGACGCGGTGCCCCGCGGCCTCGAGCGCCGCGACCACTTTGTACCAGCACCAAGCCCCATGGCAGAGGCCGTGCACCAGGATGAAATGGCTCCTCACACTGTTGCTCTGGGTGCTCTCCATTTCTTGCGTAGCGTAAAACCTGTTTGGTTTGTGTTGGATGTTTGTTGCCGCGCACACGGAGCGATATTTATAGTGCAAATTGGGCTTGCTCGAACGCTTATCAGTTATCAGCTTCTGCTGCAAGAAAAATGTGACGACTTGCTTTTGGACGTTCGTGCCCATGGGTCAAAAGAAGAAAATTTTATATTCGGGATCGAGTACTAAATTGCATGGGATCAACTTGATCAACAAGATAGGTAGACGAGCCACGAGACTTGACTGGTGGTGACACAAGGCAGATGTGAACATTACTCAAAACTAGCACAAATGTCCGTGCGTTGCAATGAAAAAAAAAACAACGGTTTCTATGAATGGGCCAGGTCGAGCAACTATGCCATAAGACAATGGATGGATCGTTGATTAGGACATGCATGTGTATGATTCCCAGTAAATGAATTCATTCTTTAGATGACTATTGGTACAGTAGTAGAAAAAGGGTCAAATATGAGGCACATTAGTGCCGGTTTGAATTTGAGCCGGCACTAATGTGTCCATTAGTGTCGGTTCCGGCTAGGCGGGCGGACATCATTAGTACCGGTTCGTGGTGAATCTTTAGCACCGGTTCGTGCCACGAACCGGTACTAATGAGAGTGGTGGCAGGATGTTGTCAGAGTGGGGCCCCTCCAGCACCTTTAGTACCGGTTTGTGCCACCAACTGGTACTAAAGGTCGTCCTATATAAACCCTTCGTCCACCAGCACTCTGTTCTTCCCTCTTTCCCCTCTCCTTCTCCTCTGTTCTTTCCTTCTTCCTCTCGAGTTCATCACAAAATTTGCCTTAAATTTGTCAAGATTTGCAGGCCCCCATCCATTCAAATGATCACAAAGGTTAGCAACTTTGTCCTTTCATCTCTCATTGCTAGATTAGCTCTTGCATTGGTTTATATAGTGATTTATTATGGGTTTTAGTAATTTGGGAGGAAATATATGTGGTAGTATTTGATTTATATGCAAATTGAGGTCAAAATAACACTTAGTTTGCATATGTAGGTGTGGTTTACTTAGTGCTTTCTAAATCTCCGTCGTAACCACCGTCGATTGCCCGCACCGTCCCGTCGCCGGCACCACCTTGTGGTGAGCCACTTGTTCATGAAATTTTATATAAAAAGTTGATGTTTGTGTTATTTGGATATATAGTTACTCGTATAATTATCTTACCCGTACGTTGTTTGTTATACATAGTGCCATGGTTTTGATATCCGTCCCCGTCGGCCCTCGCCCTTGTTATGATTAGGATGTGATATATTCTCTTTTAAAACTACTTGTTGCATTTCGTGTTTATGACAAATTATGCCCATCAAGCTGACATAGATATTTGTATGTAGGAGGTAGTTTAACCGGAAATTCCAACCGACCCTATTGTCGAGAGGTTAAATTTAGTTGAAAGAGAAAACGAGGATTTGAAAGAAAAATTGAAAAGAATTGAGGGGGAGAAGATGGAATTGGAGTTGCATGTTGCCGATGTCGTCGATGATCACAAGATTAAGATGGAGAAAATGCGCTTGAAGATTAGAAAGATTAGAAAATATGCCATTCATAGTGAGGCTTGGTATCATTATGCTGTTGGATCAATTGTTACCTTAGTTGCGATCTTGATCGCATTTCTTGTTGCATTTAAATTCTTTAGCTAGAGAGTTATTTGTTTGTTGCATTTAAGTGTTGTATGAACTTTATGTATTGTATTAATTTGGTGTTTTCGATGCTGTGTATTGAAGATGAGCCGGCAATGGATGCACGATGACCGATGCTCTCCCGAGTTCATTAATGGCGTGCATACTTTTCTGCTTGCGGCTGAGGCATACAAGCGGGCGGATGGTTTTATGCCTTGTCCATGTGTTGGCTGTAAGAATGGTCACAATTACTCTACATCAAGAACCATTCACGTCCACCTGTTTGAGTCTGGTTTCATGCCCCACTATAATGTTTGGACCAAGCACGGAGAAAGAGGGGTTATGATGGAAGACAATGAAGAAGAAGAGGACGACGACAGCTATCCTGGCCATGGTTTCTTGAATACGATGATACAATAATGAGGGAAGAAGCTGAGCCGGTAATGCGGGAAGAAGCTGAGCCGGCAATGCAGGAAGAAGATGAAGGAGAGGCATCGGATGAGCCCGTTGATGATCTAGGTCGGGCCATTGCCGATGCAAAGAGAAACTGCACAAAATTTGGAGAAGAAGAAGTTGCAGCGCATGTTAGAGGATCACAAAAAATTGTTGTAACCGAATTACGTAGATGACAAGAAAAAGCTGGGCACCACACTGGAATTGCTACAATGGAAGACAGAGAATGGTGTATCTGACAAGGGATTTGGAAAGCTGCTGGTAATGATAAAGAATATGCTTCCAAAGGACAACGAATTGCCCAAGAGTACGTACGAAGCAAAGAAGGTTGTCTGCCCTCTAGGGTTAGAGGTGCAGAAGATACATGCATGCCCTAATGATTGCATCCTCTACCGCGGTGAGTACGAGGATTTGAACGCTTGCCCGGTATGCGGTGCATTGCGCTATAAGATCAGCCGCGATGACCCTAGTGATGTCGAGGGCGAGCGCCCCAGGAAGAAGATTCCTGCCAAGGTGATGTGTATGCTCCTATAATACCACGATTGAAATGTTTGTTCCAAAATAAAGAGCATGCCAAGGCGATGCGATGGCATAGAGAAGACCGTAAGAAAGACGGAAAATTGAGAGTACCCGCTGACGGGTCGTAGTGGAGAAAAATCGAAAGAAAGTACGGGAAGGAGTTTGCAGATGACGCAAGGAACGTATGGTTTGGTCTAAGCGCAGATGACATTAATCCTTTTGGGGAGCAGAGCAGCAACCATAACACCTAGCCTGTGACTCAATGTTTGTATAACCTTCCTCCTTGGTTGTGCATGAAGCGGAAGTTTATTATGATGCCAGTGCTCATCCAAGGCCCTAAGCAATCCCGCAACGACATTGATGTGTACCTAAGGCCATTAGTTGAAGAAGTCTTACAACTGTGGAATGGAACAGGTGTACGTGCATGGGATGAGCACATGGGGGAAGAATTTGACCTAAAGGCGTTGCTGTTAGTGACCATTAATGATTGACCTGCTCTGAGTAACCTTTCAGGACAGACAAATAAGGGATACCGCGCATGCACGCACTGTTTAGACGATACCGACAGTATATATTTGTCTTTTTGTAAGAAGAATATGTACCTGGAACATCGTCGATTTCTTCCGAGCAGGCATCCCGTAAGAAAGAAAGGCAAGCATTTCAAAGGTGAGGCGGATCACCGAACGAAGCCTCGCCACCGTACTGGTGCTGATGTACATGATATGGTCAAGGATTTAAAGGTGGTCTTTGGAAAGGGTCCTGATGGACAACCTGTTCCGAATGACACTAACGGACACGCACCTATGTGGAAGAAGAAATCTATATTTTGGGACCTGCCCTATTGGAAAGACCTAGAGGTCCGCTCCACAATCGACGTGATGCACGTGACGAAGAATCTTTGTGTGATTCTGCTTGGCTTCTTGGGCGTGTATGGGAAGACAAAAGATACACCTGAGGCACGGGAGGACCAGCAACGTATGCACGGAAAAGACGACATACATCAGGGTCATGCAAGCTACGCTCTTCACTACTAGGAAAAGGGCTATAGATAGGATTGATACTAATGGCGCACCAGGGAAGCAGTGCGCCACTACTATATACTAATGGCGCACCTGTTGGTGATACGCCATTAGTGTGGAAGACACTAATGACGCCCCAGAAACAGGGTGCGCCACTAGTATTAATTTTTTTTCCACTTTTTCATACATACTAATGGCGCATCAGGTAGACAATACGCCATTACTAGTTCTAACTAGTAATAGCGCACCTGGCAGAGAGTGCGCCATTACTGTAATTTTTTTCTTATTCTTTTTTTTGCAAAACTACTAATGGCGCACCGTTTCACAGTGCGCCATTACTAGTTTAAACTAGTAGTGGCGCACTATTAGACGGTGCGCCATTAGTATATATATTTATATTTTTTACTTTTTTGCAAAACAGTAATATTTTTTGAACTCATGCATGAATATTTTTAAATTTCATGGGCACGTTTTGAATTCATGAATATTTTTTCAAATTTGATGATATTTTTTCATATTCATAAATGTTTTACCAATTCACAAATGAATGCAACTAAAAATCCAAAAAAAAACAAATTTGATGATATTTTCAAATAATAAATTTGATGATATTTTTTCATATTCATAAATAGTTTAAAATAACAAATTTGATGATATTTTTAAAAAAATTATTACTATTTTTATAAAAAATTATTACTGTTTCATATTCATATTCATTTTCTAAAAACTTATTCGATGCAAATAATAATAATAATAATAATTACTAATGGCGCACCGCTGGGTGGTGCGCCATTGATATACAAAAAAAATAGTTACTTATGGCGCACCCCTGGATGGTGCGCCATTGCTAAGCCTCCCCCACACTAAAATCCCCAATCTCCATTTCTCTCTAATCCCTCCCCTGCCTCGTCTCACCCGCGCCTGACCACCACCGCCCACCACTTCCCCCGTGCTCGCCGTCCCCGGCCGTGCTCGCTTCCCCCGCCGCACCCGACCACCTCCCTCACCGTCCCCCCTCCGCCCG